>NC_069736.1:13554826-13854826 GCF_027358585.1 Pangasianodon hypophthalmus | reverse complement strand
GGTTTATTTTTGGCTTCTCCCCTTTTCTGTTGAGGGAAGGACCCAAAAATATGCCTCAATCCCCTCCATCTATTTTTCTCTTTTCCCCACAGATGTTCTGTGTGAAGAGGGAAAGTCAGCTCTGGAGCAGCTCCTGAAGTTCATGGTTCACCCGGCCATCTCCAGCATTAATCTGACCACAGCTCTGGGCTCCCTGGCCACGCTAGCCCGACAGAGACCCATGTTCATGTCTGAGGTCATACAAGCTTATGAGACTCTACATGGTAAGTGATGAGGGCGCTGAGTATGGAGTCTAGGTCCAAAAAGGGTTTACTCCATCACAGAATATAACAGCAAAAATTAATATCAAAATAAAATATAATTGACAAACTGTTGAGGGGGAAAAAGAAACTTGAAAGGTATTTTATTTACATTTGTGATATTGTGTACTTCTAACATTGTGATTTCTGGATGTTATTCTAATTAGTATATCTAAAAGGATGATTAATTAATTGTTATTCCATTAAACGCATAGTAAATTAATACAATTCAAACTTTTAATAATTTGTCAAAACTAATATGAAATTGCATTTAATTGAATAGAGAATACAGTACTGAAGATTTTTGCACATGCTGTTTGTTTTTGTGTGTATGTTTGTGACACTTTAATTCATTTAAAAGTTAACTTGTGCATGTTTCCAAAACCTTCAATTATAATTAAAAAGCTCCTCGCTGTGCACCCTACTATATCTATCATAACTGTTCTGTTTTTGCTTCTGACCTTCTTGCGCTTTGCCTTTCGTAGCCAACCTGCCCCCGACGCTTGCCAAGTCTCAGGTAAGCAGCGTGCGCAAGAGCCTTAAGCTGCATCTGGTGTCCGTGCTGCGGCACCCGAGCAGCGTGGACTTCCACAGCCAGATCTCTACACTCCTGCTGGACCTGGGGATGGCCCAGAGCGAGATCGCCCGCTGCGTGCCTGCCGCCGCACAGGTTCGCAAGAGACCGCGGCACGAGCCTTACAGCGAGGGCAAGCGGATCAAAATGGGTGAGCGAAGAGAGCTGTTTTTACCTGATATTCTTTCAACTTCATTGGGCAAATCATTGGTATACTTTTGCACAGCTTTTAGCAGCAAAGTGATCTGATTACTAATTACTAAATTACTAATATCACTGCCCTATTTAGAACCCACTCTGATTGAGGATGATGACGATAAGGAGGAGCCGGCACCCATCATTGCACCCAAGCCACTGGCCACCACGGGCACGCAGTCTGCCATAGACCTCACAGCAGAGTTCCTGCTGCCTCTGCTCACACCAGAGAACGTGGCCAACCTGGTACACGCTTCACTCAGAATTATTTTGCTATACTCCTGTGAAACTACTGAGGTATGAGTACTCATTATGTCATTCCGTTTCCTGGGTCAGGTGCTCATTAGCATGGTTTACCTGCCAGATAACATGCCAGCCTCCTTCCAAGCTACTTACACACCTGTGGAGTCAGCAGGCACAGATTCCCAAATCAAACATCTGGCCAGGCTCATGGCCACGCAGATGACCGCAAGTGGACTTGGACCAGGTCAGGAGTGGTTTTTTTTTTTTTTTTTTTTTTTCTTTTCATGCAGCTTTATATTTCTTATTTAAACAAATGGCCAAGTTTCAAAGGAATCTGAGACACAAAATGTCCTCGTCTCCTTCTCAACCCTCAGGTCTGGAGCAGTGCAAAGCCCGAGACGAAGAAGGGAAGGAGGTAGAGGCTGATGCTGCTGTGGCAGAGACCAGCTCTAAAGACCCCATCATCATCCGGAAAGTGTCAGCGGTGTCTCTGGGCCAGGCCATCTCTGTAGTCGGGGCCTACAAGAGCGAAGCCACGGAGGAGACGCCTCAGGCCAAGAAACTCCCAGAACCCATTCTGCCTTCTACACAGCCCAAGTACAAACCTTATATTAAAACACAGAGGCTGTAGTTTGTAATTTTCTTTCCGTTTTTCATTACACCATTTTCGTTTTTGCAATCAGAGCACCTGGGAGCAGTGGACGAAAGAAAGTCTTCCGATTGGCTGATGTGGTCCAGCCCTTGTCCGACTCCCAGATCGATAAGCTAAACAGCATGGCCGTCAGACGCATCCTCCAATCGGAAAAGGCCATCGCAAGAAGCGGGATGTCCCATGTGAGCGGATTTAGGATTAGATTCCCAAACCTCTATGTCTTATTTTGTATTAACCCTATAAATATCGAGCATAGGTTTACAGATTAGACATAAATGTTTAAAGTTAGTGGACTAATCCGATGTCTCGCAGGTTCGCGTGAAGCTGCTAGCAAGACTAATCACTCAGTTCAAGGGTGCAATGAAGGACGACATGCTGCGTTTCATCCTGGAGGATATCCGGAGCCGCATCGACCTCGCTTTCGCGCTTCTCTATCAGGAGTACAACCAGTACCTGAGCGAGCTGCCGTCAGGCTCGCTGGACAGCTATGAGCACTGCTTATTCGCGCTGCTCTCAGGCCTCCAGGAGCGGCCTGAACAGAGAGACGGGTGAGTCGCATTGACCTACAGCTGTGCATCACAGGAACTCTTTATCTCTGCCCTCAATATTTTCTAACGAACCTGGTTGCTCCCGTAAACCCCACAAATTATTTGAACTCTGAATATGCACCAGTAGAGAACAAGAGGGTGCACTGTGGTTAGGGATTACAAAAATGACTCTAGTTTTAGCACTAAATGTGGAATATACCAATGTTTATAGCCTAGATTTCACATATACATTGTTCAGTCCATTTAAAACGAACTTGGGTGTGTTTATCCCATTTTGGATATCTGGAGCCAAGGGAGCAACATGAATCATGCTGTATATATTTCAGTTGTAGGAAACACCTGGCTTTGAAATTCAAATCCTTTCTCTTTGCAGGCTGTTCAATAAGTTGGTGCTCGAGGCTCCTCTGATCACAGAGTCAGCCCTGGAGGTGATCCGGCGCTACTGTGAGGACGAGGTGAGACACACTGCTAATCATTTCAGTACATCCATGAAGTTATGCAGTTGGATTCATGTAGTCTATGCTTGCTTTTGTTAGGAAGTAGTATTTTGCTACAAGCGTTTAGATGCTAAATACAGAAAACTTCACCATATCAACAATTACATGTTTTTAAAATCTGTTTATGTGGCATATCCGCCATACAGTTCCATGTGTAAATGGTTACTATAGCAATGACAATGTTTTAGAATAAGAGCATTAATATAAACCTGTGATTTGCACCTCAGCACCTTCTGACCAATCAGATTCGAGCATTCAGCAGTGTAACGTTCCTTCAGCAAGTTGCCGAGAAAACAAACCGATTTTTACTGTGAAATGAAAGTTTTAAAGCTTTGCATTTTGTGTGTGTGTGTGTGTGTGTGTGTGTGTGTGTGTGTGTGTGTGTGTGTGTGTGTGTGTGTGTGTGTGTGTGTGTGTGTGGTTGCAGTCTCGTGTTTACCTCGGCATGCCCACTCTAAAAGATCTCATCCTGAAACGCCCTTCCAGACAGTTCCAGTACCTCCACGTTCTCCTGGATCTCAGCTCTCACGAGAAAGAAAAAGTGTGTTTTTCCCCCTGTACCAGTACATTTTCCTCCTCTGCTCATCGTTTCCTTTCCAGAAGCTGCTAAATGTCAGTATTAAAAAAAAAAATTGCTTTTGTTTGTTGAAGGTGCGCTCAGCTGCTTTGAACATCATCAAGTGGATGTATGAGAAGGACCACCTGCGAGACTACATTGAAAAGTTTGCTCTGAACTACATGCAGCTGCTGGTTCACCCGAACCCGCCCTCGCTACTGTTCGGAGTCGGAGAGGACACAGGTTCGAAAAAGCTTCCCTGCTTTTCATTGAACTACAAAAAACATTGCATGCCTTAGACACTAATATTTCTCACTCCCTTCACACTCCCTTCTTCTGGGCTTAGAGTTTGTAAAGTCACTTCGTGTATGAGAAATAGACCTTAAATTAGTTATGATTTTTGTTTTGTTAATAGTTTAAATATACTAACATGTCAACATGATACAAACAACATCACTAGCTGTTATTGATTGTAACCATATTATACTTCTGGCTTTCGTGTTCAGAGGTGGCGGCTCCCTGGACGGAGGAGACGGTGAGACAGTGTCTGTACCTCTACCTCTCCCTCCTTCCTCTCAACCACCGCTTGGTCCACGAATTAGCGGCCGTCTACACCGAAGCCATCGCTGACATCAAGCGCAGCGTGCTCCGTGTCATCGAGCAGCCTGTATGCCTTCACTCAAGTGTCTCTCATTTTGCACCAAGTGTCAAAACACCCTTAAAGTATTCACCTGTTTAACTCTTTTCATTTACTTTGCTCTTCAGATCAGGGGAATGGGCATGAACTCTCCTGATCTCTTGCTGCTGGTTGAAAACTGTCCCAAGGGGGCGGAGACTCTGGTCACACGCTGTCTGCACATACTGACTGATAAAGGTACAACCACGTTCTGTTTTGATGACTTTGACACAAATGTTTGTTTATGTCTGTTAGGAGCCATTCTCTTATCCTCTGTCCATCTGCAGTCCCTCCGTCTCCGGACTTGGTGGAACGAGTACGGGATCTCTATCACAAACGAGTGCCAGATGTGCGTTTCCTCATCCCGGTCATCAACGGCCTGGAAAAGGTCTGTCCCTCTTCCTTTTTATGCTTCCACTCAATTCCATACTGAAATGCAGCCAGTGTTACTTGATGCACTCTCTGTAACTGTAGTTTCATAGTAGTGGATTTTGTAATAGCACTTTTACTGTATTTAACAGAAAGAGGTGATCCAGGCATTGCCCAAACTCATCAAGCTGAACCCCATAGTAGTCAAAGAGGTCTTCAATCGCCTGCTGGGCACACAACACAGTAAGGACGCATTACAGACTTTTTTTTTTTTTTTTAGGTTTACATTATCATTCTGATGTGACTGATATGTGACACCAGGCTAAATAGGTCACACTACTGAGCTGACTCGCATTCGCAAAACAATGACTAGAAGTTATGACTAGAAGAGTGCCACTGAAATTAAATGTTTAAAAGGATCGATTGATCATGTGACCCGAGAAGCAGTTAACATCGTTCGTAGAGGTGCTAACATCTATGATTTAGCCGTAGAGAAATGCCCAATAATACAGAAAACTTGAGCTCTTTGATAGATTTTGATACTGTAAAGCTGTCTGAAATCTTTAGAATAATGTTGCGCGTACTCTTCAGGTGAAGGTAGTTCCTCCGTGTCTCCTCTGACTCCTGGCGAACTCCTCATCGCGCTCCACAACATCGACTCCACCAAGTGTGACATGAAGTCCATCATCAAAGGTAACTGCTTTAGATAGGCTTTAAACTTCACACCTCTTTTTTAGGTACAGTATTTAGAGGAGCAAGTCTGTGCTTATTTAAATATCCTGTTCCTTACATCCGTAATCGTCCAAACCCGTAGCTACTAACCTGTGCTTCGGCGAGAAGAACGTGTACACATCGGAGGTGCTGGCTGTGGTGATGCAGCAGCTAATGGATCAGAGTCCTCTCCCTATGCTGCTCATGCGAACCGTCATCCAGTCGCTTACAATGTACCCTCGCCTGGCCGGCTTTGTCATGAACATCCTCACTCGCCTGATCCCCAAACAGGTGCGTCACTTCACTCTGAGACTAATGACCTGCACTTTTTTAGGGCTCTTTATTCAGCTGGAATTACAGAATGAGTTGTAAGTTTCTGTTGTAGGTTTTCAGGTCTGTGTAATTGTAGATCGTAGCAGTCAAAAGTGCAGATTATCGTTTCATCAATCTCACGTTTCTGTTTGTGAGTAGACAAAGACGTGCACTTCGTTGTCAGCAATAGCAAGACACGGTGGACCGTATTCAGAGTCTGCGACTTAAATCTAAACGTTACATTAATATTTGCTTGAAGGAAAGTCAGTCATATTCAGCAGATGTATAGGTTGATATTTTGGGTCCTTTAGTCAGATTTGCAAAATAATAAAAAATATAAAAATAAAAAAATAACCGCTAGTATTTCATGCCTGTGAGGTTGCAAGATTTTTCTTGAGTAGAAGCAGCTTAATAGCCTCTAGACCACTGCCTTTAATCACAAGCTCAAGCCTGAAACAACCCGGGATAGAAAATGCGGACTGGAGAAGGAAATAAAAAAGACTAATATGATAATATAGGAATGAGACAATGACAAGCATTTAAATTATTATTATTATTATTATTATTATTATTATTATTGTTATTATTATTATTATTTTTTAAATCACAACCTGTCTTCTCACTTGCTTGGAATATACCTTAGTCTATGACGTTGAGTAATGTCCTGGGTGTGTGTGTGTGTGTATGTGTAGGTGTGGAAGTACCCCAAGGTGTGGGAAGGTTTTGTGAAGTGCTGCCAGCGCACCAAGCCGCAGTCCTACACCGTTCTGCTACAGCTGCCGCCCGCTCAGCTAGCCAGCGTGTTCGAGCGCTGCCCTGAGATGAGGGAGCCTCTCCTACAGCATGTCCGCTCCTTTACCCCACACCAGGTAAAGAAACATCACCATCCAAAGTTTTTTTTTTTTTTAAATCCAGTGGTAGCTTTTTTTGTGCTTATTTTGACAAGATTTGGTCTACTTTGCATGTGTGTGTTTATATATAGCAAGCCCACATTCCATCATCCATCATGGCTATTCTGGAGGCTAACAGTAGGATGCCAGAGCCAGAACCACCACAGCATGAACCTGAGCTCATGAAAGCACATGAGGAGAGAGAGGTCAGACTTGGAAATGCATTAACAGTTCATATTTAAATAGTGGAAAATTAAACGTCTCAGGAATGTGCAGTTAAAGCGTATCTTTTATCCTTTAGTTACACACTCAGGTATTTGTGAGGCCCATAACACAAACGGAAACTCCAGCTCCAGTTGTAGTAGCTCCTCCTGAGCTAGCACCCGAGTCAGTCGCCAGAAGGGAGGAAATGGAGGAGCCTATGGAGGAAGGAGAGGCAGGTACAGAATGTCTAGAGATCGCCACCGAAGCCACAACACAGGTAAGAATCCACATCTTCATTTTATCAGTATGATCAGCTGATATTTATGTTACCTCCGTGCCTGTATGATGAGGTGATGGACTAACGCTAACTTTTAATCATGGCAGATTGAAGCACTTGAAAATGAATCCGGAGCCACCCCTGTTTCCCAGGAAAAGGCAGAGGAACCAATGGAGACAACTACAACCGAACCTGCAGAAGACCAGCCGCGAGAAGTGGTGGACGACAGCGGCGCAGAACCTGAAACACGAGCAGACGATCCTGAATAAAACGAACACGTGCACTGACAAAATCGTCTTCTCTCATCCAAGTTCAGCATACCTGTCTGAGTCTGAGATCTAGAACTAATAATATAGTTTATTGTTTATTCTGATTACTTAGATTTTTTTTCCCCTTAGTTCTGTACTGTTGTGAAAAAAATATTGCTTTTGGATAATAAAGAACTCTGTGTACAGTTTTCTATTTTGTGTGAGCTTTTTATCCTACAAAAATATGTCATGGCACATTCTTTAAACTTGTTATTGATCTCAGAAGAAAATAAAGCTGCATTACACTCCAACAGCCCCAACAGGAAGGAAGATACATTATATGGCCAGAAATTTGCAGACATCTGACTATCACAGTCATATTTGCTTTTTGAACAACCCATTTCAGATATAGTCTCCCTTTGCTGTTGTAATAACCTCCACTCTCCTGGGAAAGGCTTTCCACTAGATTGTGGAGCGTGGCTGTGGGGATTTGCCCATTCAGCCTCAAGAGCATTAGTGAGATCAGGCACTGATGTCAAGTGAGAAGGTCTGGGGCACATTCATTCCAATTAATCCCAAAGGTGTTCAATGGGGTTGACATAAGGGCTCTGTGCAGGACACTCGAGCTCCTCCACACCAACTTTAACACGCCATGTCTTCATGGAGCTCGCTTTGTGCACATGTGCATTGTAATGCTGGAACATGTTTGGGCCTCATTAGTTCCAGCGAAGGTAAAATTGTAATGCTACAGTATACAGAGACATCCTGTGTAATTGTGTGTTCCAAATTTGTGGCAATAATTTGGAGAAGACCCAGATATGGGAGTGATGGTCAGGTGTCCACAAACCTTTGGCAATATAATGTATAATGTTCTCCTTTGCCTTTGTTTACAATGACAAAAAGGGAAATTCTCCATGAATTGATGTCAAATGTACTAAATTCACTGTTAGACAGTAAAAGAACCATTTCAGGTATTGAGTAATAGTGATAGTATATTACACTTTGTCTCATATTTGATTTTCATGTTTGTAATAAGCTTTGAGAACGAGGAGATAATAGCAAAACAAGTAAGCAGAGCGTTTACAGCTTAAGTGATATTCCAGTGCTTTTGGCGACATCTACAGGCGGGAGAGTGTAACTACTGGAGTTTTTTTAGAACATGCCGAATAAAAAGTTAAATAAAAAACTTTAGCCTCATTCTAAAATATAAAATATCCCTTATATTTCCCCCCACATTATCATAAAGACAACACATATTAGTACCAGAAATTATTACCCTTATATCCAAGACATATACTCGGGTTGAGAATGTGTGTATATGCAGGCGGTGTGATAAAAGTTACAGAGCTTGCAGCCAATCAGATTTAACCAAACCTCTCGCGCAGCCAATCAGATTCAGGCAGTCCCAACTCCATAGCAACCAAATTGGTTTATACTGGTTACCGTTTCGTCTCTATGGCAACGAACTGGCGCTGTTTTTTGTAGACATGTAACGCGCAATAAAGAACATAAGGGTGCATTAAATATAGTTTTATTATTTATTTTCTTTTGTTTTTAACTGAACGACAGAAACATGGAGAGGTCTGTGGAAGCGCTGGCTGACCAGAAGCAGCAGTCTGCAGCCTGCTTCAAGGCTTTCCTGCTGAAAAACAGCACAAAAACAAACCTCAACCTGTGAGTAACCTTTATTTAACACAACAACCCCATAAACTTTTTTTTTTTTAATTATTAGAATTTAGCAAATTCTGCCAACTTAAAGTGAAATTTAGCCTCAGCTACTGATATAAAGAAATCAACATTAAAACATTTAAAATATCTTTAAAATTTATTTGAAATCCTTTTATTATTTTTTTTTATCACTTTGGTTATGGGTTTCCTACATTACCCACAATGCCATTCGACTACCTGCTAATAGTGGTGCACTGGGATTTAGCCCTTGCTTCATCTCTACCTAAAAAAAAAAAAAAAAAAGGTGATGCAGCAGCGCTTTAGTCCTCTGCTCAAACAGATAAAGGTTCAGCGCTTCAGCTTTCATGCTAATACCACCATCAATGCCATTCAATTGAATTTTATTTGTATAGCGGATTGAACAATGGACATTGTCACAAAGCAGCTTTACAGAAATAAATCGCACTCATCATCAAGTAGATCTATCTAACCGATCCGAGTCTCTACAGATAGCTGCATTACATTCTGAAACTTTAAGTCCAGTGTTTACTTTCTCCACTACTTCTATGCTGGGAGTCTCATCCTCATGATGTTGAACGTTACTGGAAAATAGTGAGTGAGTTTTTTTTTTGGAGCTAGCAATGAAACCTAGCAAATGTTTGAGATCGTTGAATGCCATTGTAACTGTGCTAGCAATGTCTCCCTATGACATCAGCAGGAGACAACCGATATCTTCTCACAGGAATAAAAAAAATACAGCACCAAACAGCAGATTAGCACCAGAACCACTAAACGTATCACAAATATTTCAATAGAAACATATTTATTGTTTTTCAGGGCAGAGTTTTCCTTTAAGAGTCAATTCTTTGAAGCTGCTACATTTTTTTTCCTAAAATGTGTTACTCTTTTAGTTACATGACTGTATGTCACAACTCACGCACTGACAAATAAAGAGAACGTTTTATCACCATAACCGTCATGGCTATCTAATATAACTAACAGGATGTTGATAGTGTTGCCAAGTGACACATTTACTGTCATCTTCAGCTACGACCATCTGGTTCGCCTGCTCACCAGAGTGATGGACGAGCGTCCGGAGAACGCAGTGGATGTGATTGAAGATCTGAGCCACAAGATAAAGCGCGGCATGCTACAGGAGAACCAGAGCACGCTGCGGGACGCGCCGTCCACAACCTCCTCTGAGCTGCTGGCTGAGCAGCAGAGAGCGCTGTTTAACCGTGGGGGCGAGGGAGAACAAGAGGAGGTGCTGGTCAGAACAGTTTCCTTTCAGGGTGATTCTGTGATTGTAGTGGCGTTTAGGCCTTGTAACTCTTTATAAATGTGTATTTAGTCATTAATAAAAGTGTCAACACATCTCAGGCAACAATCTCATTTTCTTATAGGTTTCTTTGCTAAATATGGCTGCATTTCACTTGTAAATAAGCAACTGGGTTGAGTTTTTAAGCATAGAATTAAATACACAAATGTGGTTAAGTAGGACCTGTGAGACACGTACGCATCTTTTTGAACTGCTGATCATTCTGCGTCACAGTGCAGGAAAGCGCTATCTGCCCTCTTCCACATACATGAGCTCACAGATGCCCATGATTGGTTAATCTTGCTGTGATTGACAGGGGAGAGAAAGTAATGCTATCCCTCCCACCCAGAGAGTACGGCTAAGTTTGCTCTCTTGGACTCCCGGCCGTGGATGGCTGTGGCATCATTGGAATTCAAACCCACGATCTCCAGGCAATAGAGCGAATCCTTTTTCTGTTCTGCCACTTGGTAGCATAACAAGGTTGTACTTATGTCACTCTGCCTTCCTGTTTCAGAAGGAAATACGTCAACATATGGAATCAAATCACAGCTAAGAAGTCACTGCATGGGAACATTTCACATACACCTTATTTGTCTTCCTTCTAGATGGAGACACCCCTGCCCAATGTGACTGAGCTGACTTTCTTCCTGGAGCAGATTGGGGTTGGTCTGGGTCGGGAGGAGATGCAGAGGATCCTCCTGGCCCTGAAGCAGCTGGTGGACATGCAGCCCCTGCAACGCTGCCGATTCTGGGGCAAAATCCTCGGTATTGAAGGGAACTACGTGGTGGCTGAAGTGGAATACAGGGACGGTGAGGAAGAAGAGGAAGAAGGAGTGGAGGAAAAGGATGAAGACAAGGAGAAAGAGGGAGAGGCTCAAGAAGAAGATGAGGTAATCGAGATTACTGAAGTAATTCATTACTAACCTGTGTAAACAAGGCTCATTTTTATGAATTGTTCCTATTTAGCTGGATCCATTCCCCAAGTCAAGCTACAAGCCACCCACCCCAGTAACTAAGGAGCCTCGTCGCTCCGGTGCCAACAAGTTCACCTACTTTGTGTGCAGAGAGCCTGGCCTGCCCTGGGTCCGTCTTCCTGATGTCACCCCAGCTCAGATCACAGTCGCTCGACAAATTCGCAAGTTCTTCACCGGGTGCCTGGACGCACCCATCGTGAGCTACCCGCCCTTCCCAGGCAATGAGGCCAACTACCTGCGTGCCCAGATTGCCCGCATCTCAGCAGGCACCCAGGTCAGTCCACTGGGTTTCTATCAGTTCAAAGAGGAGGAGGGGGAAGAGGAAGAGGAAGGAGCGAGAGACAGCGTCGAGGAGAACTCTGACTTTGAGGGTATCCCCGTGCACGAGATGGCAGAGTCGCTGTCGGCGTGGGTCCACCACATACAGCACATTCTCAAGCAGGTGAGAAAATCTGAACGGAATCATCTAAATGAACATACTGTTCAGAGGCTCTGTCAGGTCACCTACTATATCCTTAGAAGTTGCATATCTTTAGAAGGAAAATAGAATGAGTATTTTTACCAAATTGCTCCCCAGTGTTAGTCAAGATTCACCCCTAAACTCCATTAGCAAACAATTACTGCCGATCTGTGAGGGTGTAATGTAGCCACATGTGTAATGTAAACATGCTTTCAGGACAAGAAGCTGCCCACTTCCTTACACATGACCGTACAAACACCAATGATTGACTAACATTAGAGCGGGTCACAAATAAGACTTCTGACTTGGCGAACATGGCCACGTCACCGAAACCAAGCATCTCTGATTATCTTTGTGTGTGCACTAGGGTCGTTGTGTGTGGGTCAATCTGGCTGAAAAGAAAGAGAATCTCCTTGAAGAAGACGCAGAGGAAGAGGAGAAGGAGGAAGAACCCGACGAGCCTGAGCCTGAGGTTGGACCGCCGCTTCTCACGCCACTGTCTGAGGACGCAGGTGAGTCTTTGACTTGACGTGGGTGTCACTTTTTTCTTCCTGAGGAAACACACCTTACGAACGAATGTTCTGATATTTCAGAGGTTAATCACACGCCTCCTTGGACTACCAGGATCTCCTCAAACCTAATCTCCCAGTATGCCATTGCTTTTGTGCGCTCCAACCTGTGGCCTGGAGCTTACGCGTACGTGTGCGGCAAGTAAGACCTCTATTTTTTTCTCAGCTCCTGATGCATTTCTGGTCTTTCCTTTCTAATATCCACAATGGAATTATAATGATAGCAAACTTCTGCAGCGACACACATCTTTATGTGCCAGAAACTGCTTTTCTAGTGAACATTGTTATGATACAGCTGATTACATGACTCAATTTTGCAACAGGAAGTTTGAGAACATATACATCGGCTGGGGGCTGAAGTTCTTGGGCGAGGGCTTTACCCCGGCGCTGCCTCCTCCCCCACAGCCCGAGTACCCCAGTGGCCCTGAGATTACAGAGGCACTGGACCCCAGTCTGCAGGAGGAGGAGGCTCTGAAGGAAGCCCAAGAGGAGAAACAGGCTGCGCTGGAAGACAACGATGCATTGGACGCCGAGGAAGAGGAGGAAGAAGAGGAAAACTGAATGACACAGACTGACACACAGTGGACTGAGGTCTTTTAACATATGCGACTATATTAAACTGTTATGTATAAACATTGATCATTTTCTCATTTCTTTGTTATTATACAGCGCTGTTAAATGCTTGATTCTGATTGGCCAGAAGGTTGATTCGATTTCTGTGTTTATATTAATGTGCTAATTTGAATACATTTTCATTCCTACAGTATAAGCCAATTTTCAGGGATGTGTATAAACAAATTTATTAAAAACAAAAAGCATGCAATTGTTGATATAATGTGTAAAGTTTTCTGTGAGGAACTATGTATCTATTTAGCATTTAGGGAAGGAGTAACTTTCCTAACACAGGAAAATCTTCAGGATAGAGGGCTTTGAGGTTTCTCAGTAACATGACAAGCTCTTATTAACCTCAAAAGAAAAAAAAATGGAGATTGATGAGGGAATGAATGTTTATAGCAGCTGTAACATAAGGAACGAACTTGTTTTGTGGATCTACAAATAGATAAAATGTACATGTTGTTCTTTAATTAATAAAAAATGTTAATAGTTGGCAAATTGCTGTGGTGTAATAGGAATAAAACGTGCAGTCATGCGATTACTGGAAAATAATCCTAAAAATCATTGTTAATTAATTTTCTATAACAGCTCACCTTGTCACGTTTAATGCCTTACATAGTCCAGTGATCCTTAAGGCCTATATTTTAATGTAGAGTAAAAAATTGTTCTGCAGTGCAGGTTTATTTGATGGGTGAGGCAAAGAAATTTATAAACAAGCTAAAGGAGTCAAAAAACTTTATTTACCCTTCAAAGCAGTCAGGATTGGGAGAAAGGGGGAGTAAATAGAAGGCCCTAGTTCAATCTTCATGGCATTTCCTTTCATACGTAAGTACCTGTCATCTGGCTTGTTCACACTGTAGCTAGAATAACTAAAATAAACTAATAAATGAAACTGATTTGTGAATATTTCTTTTAAAAAGAATACATATAGAAATGCTGTGCAGCATCACAGCAGCATGAGTTAATTATTGTACCTGCACAATAGTTCAAAAAGAATTGAACACTACTGCATTACTCAAAAGTGGATCACAACCACACAAGGACGCGATCCAAATTGAGAACTTTGAACCTGATCGAATGCTAGCTGTAAAAAAACGCACTCGAATTCTTTTTCAGTTCAAAAAATATGCAACAGACTCAGTTCAACAACTCTAGCTAAACAGTGTGCTGAATAACTGGAAATGGAAAACTAGTGAAAATGTCAATAAATACTTATTCATCAATAGTTAATGATCCAAACACTGTTACTGAAGAAACAAACAATGTCTAACCAGAATTAACTGGTGATTACAGTGATATAAAAATTACAGTGATAAACAGGAAAACTGCAGCCATATTACTTCTTGGCAGAAAATAAATTATGTTAGTGTAATATGTAATATTTCATTTACATATCGTACCATTCACTTATGGTAAATATTTATGTAAAAGTTTGTGAAAACAATCACGTGGAATCGAAAAGGGAGTCGTGTATCTTAAGCACTATACAGAATTCAGCATCAAACGAAAGGTCACAAAAGTTCAGCAGTTAAATAAATGTCATTCAGTGCTGTTCTACGTGGGATCAAGAACAGCTCGTCAACGTGAAAGTAATGAGGAAATGAGGATGTGACCTCCTTCTAACTTTCAGCTGATAAAATAAAGGAAAGCCAGGATCGAGAAAAGTATATAAATTGATATTCATAAGACATCATGAGTATTATTTTCACAGTATTAGCGGAGATCGTTCTCGTCCTCCTGAATGGTTTTCTTGATTCTCAGTAACATGGTGGTGTGCCAGTTATCCAGCCTTGTGATTGAGTCAAACTCCTTCACCTAAGAGTGAGGAAAAAATTGTCTCAGCTTTTAAGATTATATTCTAATTTAATATTTACACCAGAGCGCTGCTGAATTCTTGATTCTGAAACATAAACTTACAGCGTTTGTATATGCATCGACATCTTGCTCCTCGTGTGCATCAAGAAGTTTCTGTTAAAAAAATGGAATAAAGAGAAATCAAAGTAGTTCATAGAAAAAAAAGTCAGGATCTTGAGTGTTTCAGATTGTTAGGAAGCTCAAGCCAAGTAAATAACTTCATGATTTATTTTAAAAGCCGACCTTCAAGAGTTTGCACTCCCTGGCGTCTGAGAAGGCAGGAAACATTTCTTCATATCGTTGCACAGCCAGCTAGATAAGATTTAAATAATCAATACGACCGTATAGAAGACTGTGACAATGTTAACAACCTGCTAATAACAATACTAATCACCTTGGCGTTCAGCGTGTCGACACAGAAGTGACACAATGCCGCCTTGAAGAAGTGATCCTTAGCCCCATACTTCAGCAGGGTGTTGTCCATGCAGTAGGTCCCAATCTGAACACATTTACATTATTACAAAAACAACAACAACCTGAGTTTGTGTATGAGTTCATGGTGTATTGAAATACACACCTGTTCGTATATCTGTATAGCTTTCTGGTACTGTTCAAACTGGGCTGCGTACATAGCCACTTTAAGAAGACACTTGTTGGCAGAACTATTAGGGAAAAACAGATCTCAGATCAGCTTAGACAGTGTTTGGTTAGAATTATTTTATTCATGTGTGTGAGATTTTTAGAGTAACCTCAAAGTACCTTGTAGACTCTTCTCCTTTGTAGTAATCACCGGCCTGCTCATAATGCACAACTGCCTGTGATTATTAAAAAAAAAAAAAAAAGAAATGAGATAAAGGCAGAACACATTAAAAGTCAAATGGCTTTTCTTTTTTTTTTTTTTTTTTTTTTTTTTACAGCTATTTACAGTTACAGCTTTGTTTTTAATCACAGTGCTACCATTATCACAGAGTGGTGTGTGCTCCAGGAAGAGGCTGGCTGGCTGGTTTATTGGCTGTCTCTCATCCCCCTTCAGCTGAAAATCCACACGTTATCTCACTCACCTTATCAATGTCCAGTAAATCAGCCTCGTAGATTTCAGCTACAGTGATGTGGTGTTTCGCTGCAATGGTGAAACGTCCCTGTGGAGGAAGATGAGATCCCAGCAAAGTAAATACAACCCAATCAATGACTCTCCTTAATAAATATAATGCATGCATTTACCCTGAAAAATATTCAAAGGGATTGGAAGATTTTTAGATTGTCAATCCCTGTTTTACAATGCTGAGTCTGTGAATTGGCATCAAGAGAGTGTTGATGTTCTTTAATTTAAAAAAACAAACAAACAAAAAACACCACATTCTGATAACAGTTTCTGTTCTTTCTGTTTCTCAGCATATTTTTCTGCAGCACTGACGGTTACTTGTGATTTGAACAAATGATTGGAAAAATCCTCCCATTTCTCTCCAGAATCTGAAGAACGCAAGTACAGTAATTAAATGTGTGAAATATCCAGCAACCAGCTATAATACAAGAGAGAGAGAAAGAAAGAAAGAAAGAAAGAAAGAAAAAGAAATAGTAAAGAAAGAAATAACCAACAAACAAACATAAAAGAAATAGTGAAGAAAGAATTAGGAAAATAGGAAAGAAGGAAAGAAAAGGAAAGAAAGAAAGTGAAGGAAAAAACGAAAGAAAGAAAAATAGATAGATAGTCAAGAACTAGTAAAGAAAGAAAGAGAAAGAAAAAAGAAAAAGATAAATAAGTGAATAAACAAATAAATAAATAGTGAAGAAATAGGAAAGAAAGAAAGAAAGAAAAAAGAAAAAAATATGCACAGACAAAAATAAATAAATAGTCAAGAAATAGTAAAGAAAGAAATAGTAAAAGAAGAAATTAGAAAAGAAGGAAAGAAAAAGAAAGAAAGACAAATAAATAAGTGATTAAACAAATAAATAAATAGTGAAGAAATAGAAAAATAAGAAAGAATAGTAAAGAAGAAATTAAAAAAGAGGAAAGAAAAGAAAGAAAGAAAGAAAGAAAGAAAAAGAAAGAAAATTGTCAGACAGAATCTTATAGTTGCGAGGTCTGGGAATGCAGAGTAACTTCTAAACGAATCCGAGTCAGTTTTATTGGCTCAGGAAGAGTGTGAGTGTTATTGTTGCTGTGTGTATATAATGCAGTGTGTGTTGCACATACAGACTGAACTGTAAGATAAATGTCAGAAGCTAAAGCCAAGCTCAACACCTCGGCTCTCGTTCCTCACCATGTCCGTGTAGATATCGATGGCCCGACTCAGACACTTGATGGCCTCTGAGGGAAGAAGTTAAAGTGGAAACATGAAACGTTTCACTACTTCAACTGAAATAAATGGAATTTCTTTCAAGAAAACAAACTATTAACCTTGTGGATCTGCTTTTTTGTACGCATTTCCAGCGTCGATAAAGCTGACGGCGGCGTTGTGCTTGCTTTGTGTTTTCAAGTGCACCTTTGCAGCTTTGCAGAACGCATCTCCTGCAGCTGAAAGAAAAAATAATGATGAAGCAAAATGTTAGACGTGGGTTTTAAAAGCAACGAGTCTTAATGAAGCAGTGTTGCTGAGGACATACCGCGCCAGTTCTTGGCCATCTTGAACATATTCGCAGCTCTCGTGTACATGTCGCAGGCTTCCTCTGCCTTGGAAGAGCTCCTAGAATACGAAATTGAAACACTCGTTATAAACACTGAGCTAATGCAGTGTCTTGTAGAAGTGTTCAGTCATGATCATACGTTAATAACTTTGATAATAACACGTTTATTATTACTCAATTTTGGGGTCAACTCCTGGGAATCCAACTCCTAAAGTACTTGCTGGATATTTTCACCACCTATTACACACCCAAAGTGCTTTATTCTAACTATAAGTATTGGGTGAGTCCATAATCACGGTGCTATTTACCCATTCTATCTTAAAAAAATAGACTTTTCAATATTGAATATTATTGTTTTTTCTGCAGTTTTGCTCTTAAAAGAGTAATGGTTGAATTTGTGGCCTAGAACTAGCAAATACACAAAGTGTGCATGAGGATGTTAAAGTCATTCTAATAATTCACTCAAAAATATTTTTTTGATAAATAATTGGCTTTTTTATAGTTTGGATAACATTCTTTTAAAGTGACCTCATCAGTCAATATCACAATATAATTCTGTTTAACATGTGACTTGTGGGTGAATGTGTTCAAATAACACTGAATGAATGTTGTGGTACACTGAAATGTACATTTTTTTCATTCATTCATCTTAAGTAAAGGCTTTATCCCGGTCAGGGTTGCAGTGGATCCGGAGTTTCAAGTCAAGTCAAGTCAAGTCAAGTGGCTTAATTGTCATTTCAACCATACACAGCTAGTTAGGACACAGTGAAACGAAACAACGTTCTTCCAGGACCAAGTTGCTACATAAAACAAACACAGAACTACATGAGACTACATATATTTACATAAAATGCACAGTT
Organism: Pangasianodon hypophthalmus; assembly: GCF_027358585.1. Classification (NCBI taxonomy): domain Eukaryota; kingdom Metazoa; phylum Chordata; class Actinopteri; order Siluriformes; family Pangasiidae; genus Pangasianodon; species Pangasianodon hypophthalmus. The sequence goes on along the minus strand of NC_069736.1, from coordinate 13,836,632 downwards.
TATCCCGGGAACACTGGACGTGAGGTGGGAATACACCCTAGACGGGATGGCAGGCTATCTCAGGACACACGGTCACATCTAGGGGTAAATTAGATTTAGCCAGTCCACCTACTGGCATGTTTATGGGAGATGGGAAGAAACCGAAGAACCCTGAGGAAACCCACGTGGAAACGAGGAGAATATGTGGAACTCCGTACGGACAATAATCCAAACTCAGGTATGTTTTACATCAACTATAATGGATAACTCATGGAAAAGTATTCTAAGTATGAAGTGTTTTAATGATTATAATCTATATTTCAAGGTTAATGTACATACAGAGACACTATAAAGGTCACTTTCCCTAAGTCTAACATGTCTTTTAGCTTTACTCTATGTACATATTTGTAAAAGTAATATCAGTGGCACACAAATTGCACCTCAGTCATGAAATCACCCTAATATATGTGTAACTATGAAACACCTCTATGGTTTTCCAGTGGCATTTTAAGGTAACTACAGTTGTTGTTGTTGTTGTTGTTTAATTTCATAACAATATCACTGTGGTTTGAAAACTGTTGATATTTTTAAAAGCTATACTTTAGCTATAATTTGGTTAATACTGGATCTATAAGGGAGCAGGAACCAGGAGTTGTAACCCAGTTGATCGTGCTCAAGGTTTACCAAAATAAAACCAAGTCCACTTACCCAAAAAACGTGCCAAAAAACGACCCCGACATTTTCATCTTCTTGTCAGCTTCAGCGATCAGAGCCATGGCTTCTTTTTCTTTTCCCGAATAGTCCATTTTAACACTCTGTCCTGGCGTAGTCACTATCTCTGACAAAGTTGTGCAACCTACTGTTTTTTTTTCCACTATTCACGTCTGCTTTGTTGTTATCAACACGTCACTCGGGAGCCGGAAGTAAATTCTAGCTGACGCGAAAATCTCAGGGACCGTCGCAAAAAAAGTACACTTTAAAGCGATACGTAACAAATATTTCTGATCAAGGCTGGTCTTTTATATGGAAATAATATATGGTTAATGTATATAGTAGCATCTACGCTAGGAGGTGCTGTATGAAGTGTATGTCGAACACACACACACGTGTTTGAACACACCCGTGCATTTCGTATACGTTCCGTTTTTCTTGTTGTTCTATAATTTACACCGCTCCCCTATCAACAACCGCGGGAAGTATTTCCAGTGTAGAGGTCGCAAAATGTGAAAGGAGGCCGTTTTGGAATTCTAAGATGTTGTAAACTTCACACTTTAGGTATTGTTTGTTTTTTAATACAGTATTTTGAAATGTAATAGTAAACGCATTTAACGTGTGCGTGCTAGAGTGTGACGCAGGGACGCACGCTTTGCGTGGAATTGGCACGCGATTTGTTACGTGAATTAAATGTTGCAGTGTTAGCCCGGAAGAAGATTGAAGTAAAGTTATTTACAATAAAACATGACTTTAGAATAATTTAACCATAGGCTTAAAATTAACTTTAGACTACATTTGTATTACTACAGCCACTGTTAGGTCTGGAATTAACATAAAACATCCTGTATACATGAAACACCACTCATTCATTCTATTTTGGCAGAACAATTTTGGGAAAAAAAAAAAAAAAAAAACTTCATGGCTGTAATAAGTGGGAAGACTATGACTGTAGACTATATACACAGTTAACTCTTTGTTTCTCTTCTAGCAAACCAAAACAAAAGCCAGACGCATGGAGTTCCCGGGTCGAAGGCGGCCTGGAAGTCTCGGCACTCCGACTCTGAGGAGAAGAATGGATCGCATGTTACCTTTCTCAGAACGTCGCACATCCAAAGTGTGGGACCACTACACCCAGCTTAGTATGCATCGAGTTGAATGTAACCACTGCAAGAGGCAGCTGTCCTTTCACAACAGCACCACCTCGATGAGAGAGCACTTGGGACGAAAGCACAGCATTCGCGACGGAGCAGTCCCACCTCCCAACACAGCCGATGTCCCAAACCCCTCAGCATTACGTCAACACATGGCTGCATCCACTTTACTTAATGGCAGATTCCCACCATCTAATGCGTCAGTGGATGTGCCAACAGGGTCATTTCAGCCGGTAGTACCTGTTATTGTCAAAGAGGAGCAGCATGAAGAACTATCAGCCGAGGCAGGTGAGGCCAAACATACCTGCACTACATTTGTCCCTGGTTCTGCAGGAGGAGTTGGCACTTCAAATGCTAATTCCATTCCCAGCCAGGATATAGAACCAACTTACAGATTTTCCCCAGATGAGCTTAACACCACGCTCAACAACAGTGGTGGCAGCAACACTAGTGGTGCCAGGGGTTGCAGTGATAAGCGGGCAGGACTCTTCACAGATCTTATCTTGGAGATGGTGTATAGAGATCTGCAACCTTTCTCAGTGGTGGAAGACAGGGGATTCAGACTCTTGCTTAGTTGCCTTGAACCAAGTTATCCCATTCCATCACCTTCTTTGCTTGGGAACCTTCTGTGGCATCGCTACCACATTCTCAAGCAATGCCTTCAGCAGCATCTTCAAACTGGCCTTGCTCCCCGCTGTCTGGCCATTTGCACTGAACACTGGCGATCTGTGGAAGGATGTGGGGTTGAAGGAAGTGGCCAGTTCTACCTCACTGTCAGTGCACATTTTGTTGACTCTAACTGGCAACTGGCCCGCTGTGTTTTAGATACTCGTCTAATACCAGAATACAAAGTCAACAGCCCCAGCAGTGGGCCTGCCAAGTTTGCATACACATTAAAAGCAGTTCTGTCAGAATTCCACCTTCCTGAGAGTTATGTGTTCTGCGTTGTTTATGACACTCCCTGGGGTATGGAGTGCAGGAGGCAGGGAAGCATGACACTTGATCAGGACTATCAACAGGAATTTCCTGGTCCCAGTCATGCTCCCATGCAGTCCCTTCCAGAGGGCTGGGAACCACTTCTCTGTGCAGGGGAGGCTCTCAAAATCTGCGTCCAGGAGGGACTTTATGTAGAGACTGTCAGACAGGCACTTGCGGATGCTCGTGGGATCGTCCGACACTTCCAGCATGATGTTAATGCTGCAGCAGCTCTAAATCAAAAAACAGAGGCTGCCAACAAAGGTGCAGCACGGCTGGTCCTGGATGACCCAGGCCGCTGGGCCACAGCCATTGACATGTGTGAAAGACTGCTGGAGCTTAAATGGGTGGTTAGCTCAGTGCTGGAAGAGCAAAAGGCTGCACCTAATTTGGCTGACCATCAGTGGCGTTTATTACATGAATTGGTGCCGGTGCTAAGAACTGTGCGCATTGCAGCATCCTTCCTGAGTGAAGATATCAATGCTTCTATTTCTTCCTTGATGCCATGCCTCCAAGGTGTGTCTCGAATCCTGGGGCAGAACATGGCTGAGTGCAGCTGCCCCGTGGTCAGGGGAGTGATGGAAAGGATCCGCACTGGGATGGAGAAGCGCTGGAGATTGACTGACGAGGAATCTTTGCTTGACAGTCCTGCTGTCCTGTCATCATTCCTGGACCCAAGATTCAAGGAGATGCGATTTCTCAGCCCACATGCCCGCAGCAAGCTGCATGACAAGGTCAAAGAGCTGTTATCCGTTCAGGCTTACACAGATGATAGAGAAGTGGACCAAGATATAGACAGGGGCTTGGAAGTGAGAGAGAATGAGACAGGAGGGGAACCTGCTGTTTTGGGATTGGATGACCAATTGCCTATTCCCACAGTGGCATCATTGGATTCCCCTGAGTCCTGTGCCTCATGTGCGGAGGAGGGTGACAGCATTGAACTTCAGCAGAATGAGAATTTCGTAGCTGTCTCATCTCCAGAACACATTAATGAAAATATTATTGTGGGTTCACCTTCCAAAGCTACGGGTGGACGTAAAAGAGCAGCTAACATAGCTGGACTGTCATCTCCACTGACATGTGATCGGCAGCTCACTGCCCGAATGCGAATAAGCCCTGTCCCTCAAAGTATGTACGACATTCTTCTAGGAGAGGATCCTACTGAACGAATGCCCGAAATCCAGCAGCAGCTGGAGAATTACATAGCAGAGCCACTGTGCAAACGTAGCCTCTCGCCTCTTCACTGGTGGCGTAACAAAGAGCACCGCTTTCCTGCAGTGGCCCGACTTGCACGAAAATATCTTTCAATCCCAGCTACTGCTATTCCTGCTGATCGTGCTTTTGCACCGAGAGAATCACCTGTGGCCCACAGGAGAGCCATGCTAGGGCCCAAACATCTTGACCAAGTATTGTTTCTTCATCAGAACTGTGATTATATAGAGCAGCTTAAGGGTGGTCTTTCAGGACATCGGGAGAGTGACCATAACAGTAATCTGAGTGGGAACCAAAGTAGAGACAGTCTGTATCAGACTTTAGTGTCCTATGATAATAAGGTTTAGTGAAAAAGGGCTGTGATTACTGTTTATGGACACAAGGCTCTTATGCACTCTCTAAGTACTCGAATGTATAAAATGTATTGAACTCAATACTTTCACAATCTTTATTTTTAACAAGTATAAAAATAAGCTCCTTGGGTTTTGTCATTGTAAAAAACATAATTAGTCAATAAGGATTGACTATTTTTGACAGATTAACAGTTGCGCAGCTACTAAAAGTTTTATTTACAATGACCACAAAAATTGTCATCACACATTTGAAATAATGCTGATTCCTATTCCGTGGAAGGAAATTATTACACTACTTTTTTTTAGTGTTTGGACTCTGGGAGTTCTGGAGAACGGTATGATTATTGTCTTGTAACTCTGGCGTATTCATCGGTATGCTAAATTTTATGTGCCTGCTCAATACTTCGTAAGTGATATGTGTTCAGTTACAAGGTACAGTCCTAAATGTACCTTTAATTAAAATGACCATTTCTCAAGCTTTGAATATGTGATTACAAAAAACAGTATTGCCAAGTTCATGCATGCATTTCAACAGTTATTGTTTATTCCATGTACAAAATGACATGTTTTGTAACTTGTGACATTGAGTATTGGTTATCTTCCCTAAATGTAACAGCTGATTAAGATGTAATCCATGAACTGCATGTCAAATTAAAGCTTGTATGAAACAGTTTCAACTGCAAAAATAACTTCTGTCATGACAGACAGGGAACAGTTATTCAGTATCACACAAGGGTATGAGAAGTGCTGTTTGTGAATTAATGTGTTTCAGCTTGCACTCTCAGTTTAACTAGAAACAGTGAAAAATACAAACATTAAAAAATTTTAAAAGATGCAAAATGCTGTACCAAAAGTATAAAGAACTTGGTATTGAACAACAGGCATTTTTCTCTTGATTTATGACTTTAAAAACTTGGATGTTTGAACAAAAACAAATCCTTTTAACAATTGATATGTTATTAACATGGCTTTTCAAAATATAGGCTATTACACTAACGTCATTACACTCAAACATATTTTGATATAACTTCTAAAATTAAGCTGATTGGTGTCACTAATTTCTCATATATGAGTGATTATTGATTGGGATCACAGATTGAGATCAAACCGAAGCCCTATTCTGATGGTCCATATGGGGACAGATCTTTCAAACATCGGTAAGACTCCAACTGACCTCTGACCTGTCTGCTCCTTGGCCTTGCCTCCTGTCCCTACTGAGACAAACTGTGCATGCCTGATAAAAACCTCTCTCTCTCCTGTTGCCGATGGGTTTTCATATGAGCACTGCGACTCTTTGTCTTATGAAAACCCCTGAAAAATACACATACAAGTTCTGAGGTAATGTGTATATAAGTAACCTCATGACACCAAAAGAAAAAATATACTGGAATGGAAAATGTACAGCAAAATGTGCATTTCCTGACCTGCCACACTCCTCACAGGTATATTCCCAGTTTTCAGCAGAATGGCCTACATGCAATCCCTTTGGTGTGTTTAAAGATTTCCTGGCTCCAGTTTTATCATACTGCTCATCTGTGGCACTGTGAGACTCCTAAACCCCAAGGTTTTAAAGTATTGATTTACAGTAAGCTCAAGCAAGAGCAATCATTTGTCATATGCTACAATTAGACTACAGACTACACATACATCTATACATAAAACGCCTATTACTTAATCATATAAAACCTACAGAACTCTTTCCAGCTCCATCAGTGCTTTCTATTCCTCTACACCGCTGCTTGAACTTCTTCAGCTTCTTCATGGCATAATAATACTCCACACACTGGGCCACTGATTTGGTCTGCAACTGTACAAAAAAAAATCCATTACTGTGAGTGGGGAAAGTAGTAACACCAGCTTTATGGCCTTTTTGATGGTTTTACCGCTTGGTGAATTAACTGAAAATCCTTGGTCTGATTGAGCAAAGTTTTCTGGAAGAGTCTCATCTCCTGAGCAGTCCAGTGGTCAGACCCTGATGATTAAAGTTTGGTGTGAGATATGACAGATGAAATTAAAACACTTGATGTATGGACTCTTGGACTGCAATACCTGTGTAGTGATAGTCACTTAATGGGTGACAGGAAGTCCGATAATCTCCTCTGACTAAGAGCAAATCCAGTGCAGCCTGGTACAAAAAAAAAAAACTGGAGTTAATTCAACCTCTGTGGCTGGCTAACATGAATTCAGTGCCTGTGTTAAGCTTACTAGAATGTCTCCTTGGACTTCATGCAGACAGTGAAGCGCAAGTTCGGTGTTTGTGCCCCCTCCTGGTAGCACACTGGAACAGCACATGTCTAGGAATTCTGTAACTGTAGCACAAAATTGCACACACAATTCTACCTCAGTTTTCAATACTGCTGATGAGCCTTTTTGCTGATACAAAATTGGTACTCAAAACATCTTTGAGAATACAATCAACACATTTTGAGTTGTTTTTGCGAGTCTGTGTGTAGGGGGAAACAAACCCTTCTGTTGTGTCTTGGGATTAGTGGGCAGGTCTCCCCATGGAGCCCAGACAAGCTGAGCAGGGTGCTCATCATACAAAATAAGCAAAGGATTGCGCAGTGGAGGGATCTCAGCCTGGAAACGTGAACCCACGTTGATCTTTCTGTGTAAAAAAAAAACAAGGCACAATAATATCATGTGGGAGAATGGGTGACCAAAACATCAGCAATGGTAGAAGTGACTCACGGTTCTATGCTGACGACTGTATTATCCAATATTAAAGAGATCCCGTCTTTACTATCTGGAGAGTAGTCAGCAGTGAGAATTAAACTTTTAGTATGGCATTAATGAGAAACAAATTCCACATCTGATATTAGTTACCCACCCAGGGAAGCAGAATAGATGCTAGGTGGGGGCAGGCAAGGCTGGTACTGGGGTAGGGTGTTGAAATAGAGCCCTGTTCCTGGGCGTAGCGGGCTTAGCATGGGAGGGGGTGTGTAGGGAGGTGGGTCAAAGTTCAGCAGGTGGTCGGCTAGGTAGGTGGGTGAACGCAGCTGACTCGGGTAACCTCCTGCCGCCAGGTTGGGTGTGATCAAGCTCCTAAGAAGACCGGGATGACGAGACGTCTTGGACAGACATTTGACATTCTGCTGCTTCTCGATCTGCAGGGAGATCTATCAGTGTGTCAGGCTAGTCAATACTAAGCATGAAATCACTGTAGTGCTATGTTTAGAGCAAACTGAAAAGGCACCAGGTGAAGCAATACTTCATAAGAATGCAAATAGCATGCTGCAAATTAGACTATATTAGTAGAAGAATATGAACATTTTTGATACTGATTTTAAGTATAATGTATATCAATGTATATCATGTTATACAGTAATAAGCCAATAATTACAGTAAAAATGGCAATAATGTTGGGTAAAATTGGCCCATTTGATTAGCCCTACCCAACACAATACAAAGTTAAGAGAATATTATGGTAGAAGTAAAGGCTTTTACTGTATGTCCAGAGGCTTTGTTGAATGAGACTTCTTTGCTTGAGACAGGGACAGAAACTGGGATGACTAGTGGGGAAAGCTGGACTTCCTGGTCCACCTGGTAGCAATCACCATCCATGTCCACTCTCCCATCCTGTTGCAGGAAAAAAACACTGCAATGAAGCAAACATTTCACACTAAAATGGCCTCTGCGTTCGAGTTTTGGAATGATTCTGTAAGATTGTAGTAAGAAAGAGACATCACCCTTGTTGAGGAGATTGAGTCCACTAACTGTTGATCCATCATGTAGGAGGTTGATGGAGCTTGTGAATGTGAAGGTGAGTACTGTGCATGCCTGCTTGGTGGGTATTTTAGATATGTTCTGAGGAAGAACCAAACCAAAGCTATACATTTGAATGTAGTCAGTTAATTTTCTGTAAATGTTTATATGAACCTATTTTTTTTTCAGGCACCCTATTCTTTCCCCTTAACACTAAAATAGTTCATCTAATATTCTAATGTCATCCATAAAAAAGGTCAGAGGTCAAATTATTTAATTATACTTTCCCTATAAGACAAGACACAAATCCTGACCTTTCACCAGATTCTCTTCCATTTCGTGTCATTGCAGTAGAACTTCCTTCCTGTGCAGTGGATTGATAGATAAAACTACACTGAATGATCCACTCTCTTCAGTATAGGCTATAGGATCTGAATATAACTTACAATTATTAGCACTCTTCGAGATAATAGACAAAAATCACTGAAATATTCCACACAGACAGTAGCCCAAGCTCAGTTTCTATCCCTGAACCCTAAAGCTGTGAGGTGGCAATACTACTTGCCGTGCCACCCAGTAATTTCAGTATTCTGTAGAAACAAAAGATTTACTTTTGCTGATTTAAATGAAGGGTGCCAATAATTCTGAAGCTTACTGTATACCATCTGAACATTACCCATGTAGAGAAATAACTGACCAAACTACATTGTGTATGCAGTTGCAATACCTTGAGTGTGTCAGAGGGGGCGCTCTCTTTACTAAAGGATGCCATGGCTACCTGGCTAGGGGAGACGAGGTAAGCAGGGCGGGGTCTGGGCCGTCTTTGAGTAGTGGGTCTGGGAGAAGGTAGAGGAGGGGTGGGAATATTGGCAGCCTTCAAGATCTTCTTCTTTACTCTCTTCTTCTTGGTCTTGGATTTGGATGCAGGAGGTAGAGGAGGAATGATGGGTTCCATCTGGTATGATGATCCAGCAATGTTTGATTTTGAGCATGATGCTTCTCCACTCATGAGAGCCTGCTGCTTATTCTGAGGTTCATGCTGTCGCATGCTAAGCTTCAACAAAATGGGTCGATTCCTTCTGGGGCAAGCTGAAGACGGCTGACTACCCATTCCAGTGTCGGTTACCTCCTTGCTAGGTTGGATGGACGGTGCCTCTTTCCATGTTTGGAGATTTGTTACTAAAAAATCCAAGTTACGTTCCCAAGTATGGACAGTTTCTGGTTCTACTGGGTTCACCACACCACCCCCAAGACTTGAGGTTGATGCCCACTGGTTTGACATCACCATACTATGAGACGCTGTCAAGTCAATTGCACTCTCCAAACTGCAGGAATCACCATCTGCTGCTAGGCTCCAAGATTGAGAGATGACAGGAAGCTTTACTTGGGATAGGTTGGGGTCCTCGAGATTTGCTGCCAAAGTGTAATTGTTGTAACTGGTTCCACAGCCGGTGTAACCCTCAAACTGAAAGATGGAATGAGGTTTGGGTGGAGGGAAGTAAGAATGGTAGTCAGCTGAGGTCGATACACCATCTTTCACTACAGGAAGCTTTGGAGGTGGGCATGGTTGGGTGTTAAGGGCGCTGGGCTGAGAGGATGGGGGGAGGAGGTATGTACCATGTTGCGTGGCACAATGCCGTTTTAGTGAGCGGTAGCCACAATACATCTTCTGGCAGCCAGGATGAGAGCAATGGTAATCCTTCCTCTTCTGGTGAGTCAGCATGTGGCCTGTGCTATAGAGAATGACAGGTAGCAAAGTGTTATATATGATTTTTTTTTTGTTTTGTTTAGCTATACATGGTAGCAAGTTCCACTCACAGGTGATCGTGGCGTTTAAACCCTTTCTGGCAGATATTACAGACATGAGATCTCTCCGGTTGGTGAGTTAGCAAGTGCTTGTTGAGAGCGTATGTGGTCCCGAATACTTTACTGCATTCTGAACACTCGTGTTTCTCGACTTTGCCCCTCTGCACTACCTCTGTAGGAATGAGCTCGCTTCCGAACAGAGGATCCATTTCTCTCACGCTGTCAGAAGCCTTCACTGAAAAAGGTTCATCTGATGCATTTCCTCATGAGAAAGACAAAAGGTCAGAGACGAAAGGTATAGTCAGTGATGTTAGCTCTTAGCTTAAGCTAGGTATTTTGAAACCCAACAGCAAGCAAACACACCCATTCTCCCTTTAGTGTTCTCTCCAAAAACACCAAATTACTTTTTAAATATAGACAACCAACTAGCTACCATATTTCATCATATGCACATAACTGTGACCTGCAATGGGTTGGCACCCCATCCAGGGTGTCCCCTAGGATAGGCCCCAGGCTCCCTGCAACCCTGTGTAGGATAAGCAGTATAGGGGATAGATGGATATATAAGATCTTTCATGTTACATCATATAATTTAGAACTGACACTTAAACTTTGAATATATTCATATTAAAATATTTGTGATGAATTTAGCTGTATTCTGCATTGCTCATGCAGGTACAACAATTAATGAGAGAAACGTTTTCAACAATCTCAAGAGATAAGGGGTAATGGTTAAAGTTCAATTTTAGTGCCAAAAAAAAAAAAAAGAGCAAGAGCTTTTGAATTCACAAAGATTTTCCAACAACATTCAATGTCATAGTAATGAGAAATCAAGCACAGACATAGTAGAGATAGCAAACGCTGAACTCAAAGTTCCAGAATGCAATGCAGCTATACAACGCTGAGTTATGGCAGAGACTTGGCTCAGCTAGTTAGTGAGCTTTGAGATGAAGCACACGATGGCATTGATGGCGGAATTAGCATAGAATTTGAAAGTTTGAAACGTGATCTAAAGATGAAGAGGCAAAAGAGCTGGATAGACTAAAGGACTAAAGAACTGCTGCATAACTCTCTTTAGTAATGCTGTGTTCAACCAGAGGTTGCAACTTGCAATTCCCAACCTCCAACCAGGAAAGGCCAAAGAAAATTGGAGTAGTCGTCTCAATGAGTTCCTCCCCAGTTTACAGAGTGACGTGAAGCATCAATCTTTTTTTTTTCAAAATTACGTCATTTCGTCCTGCGAATTACCACTTCCGAGGTATGTCAAACGCAGCACAAGCACGAGCTCCTACTGTTGCTACTATAAATCTAACAGAATTGTGGGTAATGTAGGAAAACCTTCAGCCAAAGTGAAAATAGACCAACATAATGATGCAAGAAGTATAAATTAAAAATTTTCAGAATTTAATCATAACACATCTTTTGCACAACTGAAGAACACATTTTGATGATAAATAATGATATGCATGTCACTAAAGGTGCATAAGGCAAAATTGTTAAAAAAAAAAAAAAACTTTAACAGTTAAATGGGTGGAGTTGAACAAGATGTCAAAGATTTTTTTACTCATTGAACCCACCCATATTTCCATCCATGTCCACAAATCTCAACCTTTAAAACTTATTTTAGTTTTACTAGAGTTACCATTAGCAAGGACTGGCATGATATCACTTACTCAGACACTCAACTACTTGACATTCAAGTTGCAATTCTACAACTCTATAAACATGCAACCTTTCCTTGTAATGATACCGTTGAGGGCGTGTCTATAAAATGACTGACAAGAGCACAATCCCAATCCAAACATACATTCTGGGCCAGAAGGCAGGCTTCCAAACTGGATTTTTTTTTTTTTCAGCTACATAATGCACTTGTACTGCAACAAAAATGGTTTAAACTATTATTTTCGATCAATTCTACATAATTTTCCACATTACTTGTATTAGTGAAAAATACTGACTATTGCACCTGGGGTCAGAGTGGCTTAGTGGTTAGCATGTTTGCTTCACACTTCCAGGGTTGGGGGTTTGATTTCTGCTTCTGTCCAGTGTGCACGGAGTTTGCATGTTCTCCCATGTGCTTTGTGGTACTCCAGTTTCCTCCAACAGTCCAAAGACATGCATTGTAGGCTGACTGGAATCTCAAAATTCTCAGTAGTGTGTGAATGGGTGTGTATGCGATTGTGCCTTTAGATAAGTTGGCACCCCGTCCAGGGTATCCCATGCCTTGTGCCCTGAGTTCCCTGGGATAGGCTCCAGGCTCTCCGCGACCCTGTGTAGGATATGCTGTACAGAAAATGGATGGATGGACCTTTGCACCTTTAATGGTGGAGTTTTCCTTTAAGTCTGAGGCCTGTGCTGTACTCACCAATACACTCCTAAAGCTGCAAATTCTTACCAGTGTTACTGCTTACTCCACACTCGGAGTCCATCCAGAGCTGATGTTGCTCCAGAGCTGGAAGGGAGGCTAGTGGTGGGGTTAAGGGACTGATTAAAATCACATCATCTGGGAGGTTTTCAGTTTCAGACAGCAGGGGCAGATTCATATCTGAAGGCTCCATAACCTCCACAAAAGCATGACTCGTGGTCTCTTCATTTTCAGCCATGCTGCTGAAACACAACGCACTGCGCCTTTAATTCACATGTATTAATCAGTATAGATATGTTTTCTTTTCTAATGTAATAAAATATAGTACACTAATATATCATTAGGCATACTATTCACTACTCAGTGGATATGAAGATGCTTTTAGCTAACGCTATTAGCTGAATCGAGTTAGCTAGGCGTTTTACCACAAAAAAGTGAATAAAAAGCTTGTAATAAATATTTTTTTTACTATGATATCTTTACAAGTTGTAAATGAATAGTGGATAGCTAAAACCTAGCTACAACACTGTGTATTTTATACCCACCTTCAAAACAGATCAATATCCCTAAAACTGAGCAGAGTGAAGAGGACTCTTGGAGTAAATGAGCACTACCGCACTAGCATACTAGCATACTAAACAGTATGTAAACCGAGCGCCATTTACTATTTTAGTCCTACTCTTTTGCTATGTTTAGGACAGAAGTGCGTTTTTCAGTGCTTGGAAACGATGATTAAATATAAATCCCAGCACAACTAGGGTTTCAAAAAAAGGTAATTCATGTAAGTTTGTACTTTTGTGAAGTTTAAATTAGTTAAATCTGTTAAAAAAACATGAACTAGCTAGCAAGCTAGCAAGAAGTAAACAGCTACTGCACTGCTGCACGCGACCAAATGATATCTGAAACTTATGCTGCCTTGAAATTATCAGAAAAATTGCACATATGATATAAACATGGCATAAAAGTATGTTAATAACCAGCATGTGCATGGAAAATAATTTGCATAACTATAGAGTAGGGGATAAGTAATTCATAAATTTTATATAAATGTACTTAGTAGTCCACTAATTAACCCTTTCAGACCCTCACCCACCACACACACACACACACACACACACACAGAATTTCTTTGAAAATGTCTGGTTTGTTGATATGACCTAGTTGGGGGCAGTCGTGGCCTAATGACTAATCCGGCAGGGATTGTAGGTGGGGGGAGCGAATGACCAGTGCTCTCTCCCACCCTTGATACCACGACTGAGGTGAGACCCTTGAGCAAGGCACCGTACCCCCAATTGCTCCCCGAGCGCCACAGCAAAAAAAGGCTGCCCACTCCGGGTGTGTGTTCACTACTGTGTGTGTGCGCACTTGGATGGGTTAAATGCAGAGCACAAATTCCGAGTATGGGTCACCATACTTGGCCACAAGTCACTTCACTTCACTTAAAATAAAATGAACTAGAACCATTAAAATAAAATTGATTTGGGATTAGCTCTCCAAAACTCGGGGTCAAAGGTCATTTCTGAGGCGGATTCACCTAGTAACCCCAGTGCCTGAAGTGAAGAATTTTAAAAAAAAAAGAACAGGATGGGCCGTGCTGTTATAGGATAATAATCCACGCCAGAGTGGTGTGGCTCACTCTCAAAGCGTTTTATTCCTTTTATACCGCAGCTATTTGCCAACCATTACAAGTTTTAATGTATTAATGAATGACACAACACACTTTTTAATTGTTTATTGTTAGATTTCCCTCACCAACCTCATATTTCTCTCTCTCTGCAATTTAATAAGACAAAAAAAAAAAAAAAAACATCAACAATGCAGCATCATGTTCCTGAGAAACCAGTAACCAGAAAATTCCTCTGCCCTGAAGACTTTCCTTTGTCAAAAAACCTAATAACTGTAGACTCCTTCCATAAATGTTGGTTTCTCACAGGCAACACTGTGCGTCAATGGGTTAGACTGCATTTTTTTAAAATTACATATTATTATATTACTACAGCAAGGGATGTTAGGAATATACCTGAGTGGATCAGACTACCTAAAACATTAGTTGTGCACCTAAGTGTACAAATTTGTAAATGAGACCCAGGACCAAAGGAGCTTGTCAACGCTGCATAAAGTTGCTTGCTAATGAATTAACATTAATTTAATTAATTTACAGTCCCCCTGCGAATGTATTGGAAGAGCAAGGCCAATTCTTTTGTTTTTGCTATACACTGAAGATATTTCTGTTTGAGATCAAGATGAATATGAGATGACTGATCTGAAATTCATCTTTCATTTCCTGATATTTACAGCTATATGGCACCTTTTGTGCCAGACCACCCAATTTTTAGATGAGTAAAAGTACTGGAAGAGATAGTCTTAAAGAAAATAGAACTTTTGTTGCTCATCTCTTTATTTCTTTGTGAATTCATATCAGACCTTCTGATTCTTGCTACTGATTAGGGGTTTGCATCTTGTGGTATGGCCTCTATATTTCTGCTTTCGAAGTGTTCTTCAAGTGGTGGATTGTGATACTTTCACCCCTGCCCTCTGGAGGTTGTTGATGATGCCACTGACTTGTTTTTGGGTTTTTCTTGACAGCTCTCACACCGTTTCTGTCATCAACTTCTGTTATTTTCCTTGGCCAACCTGTTTGATGTCTGGTTGTTGGAACAACAGCGGTTTCTTTCATTTTCAGGACATTCCAAATTGTTGTATTGGCTATGCATATTGCTTGTGCAAAGGCTCTGATAGATTATCTCTCTTTTCTCAGCTTCAAATGGCTTGCTTTTCTCCCATAGACAGCTCTCTAGTCTTCATGTTGGTTTATCCTTTTTAACAACAAAAGTCTTCACAGGTGAAACCCAGAGCTCAAACCAAGAGTAGACATTCAGAGCTATTAACTGTTTAAACAATCAATCTACCAGGGCATACCTGGGCAACAAGAAACACCTGTCAATCACATATTGCAATATTTTTGATTATAGGGGACTGTATATACTTATAACAATGTGCATAACGTAAATGTGTGGCCCTTTTAGGCTCCAAGCTTTTAAACTATTTATTAATATAATATTAATATAACACTGTGTGTTTTACAGTAACATTATAGTGAGTGTGTCAGGTTGTATTTTTTTGTAGACAATCTACATATTATTTTATTCCATGCTGTGTTGCACCCACAAGGCTTTGCAATTTAATACTGACAAGTACTGTTGGTTTTATGTGATTGCACAATAAATTTGTCATTCTCTGTTTTTTTAGAGCTTGTGAATGGTCCAACACCCCACCCAGCAGAAACATCTGGAGCTGAGCACACACCAGAAACCTCCAAGTCTCTCAACCCAGATCATACCAGGACCAAAGGATAAATCAGAGAGACTGTTTTCACTCTCATTTATGATATCTGCAGCAAGAAAAATGTAAAAGTGAGTGAGATTCAAGTCTAGACAGAGGACAGTTGGTAAAATTGTGCCAAAGGTTGCAGAGAAGAAGGAACTTACTGGATCGAGTGGAGCATCGTAGACTCAGTTTTCAAACCTGCCTTAAAGAGGTAAGAATTTCCATTTCTGCTGTTTCAGTTCTCCAGTGTTGAAGCAACTCTCTATACATGTAGCATTTACAATTTAAGTTCATACATGAGAAGAAATAAGGAGAACTTGATCTTTCTTTGTCAGTATGAGCAAAGCATTTATTTATGAGCAAAGGGATTTTAATGTGCATGTAAATTTGGCTGTAACTCAGAATCTTCTATGGCAATATTTATGCAAAATAGTTATTGTTCTGAACACATTTGTGAAATTAAAAAATTTTTTTTTTTATTTTTGAATGCACCAACCACCTGCATATAGTCTTGTAACTTAGTTTTGCATCTTGAAACTCTTTGAAAGTAGTAGTTGTTTTTTTTTTATATATATATATGATACTTTTTGTAAAAACTCATGTGGAATTGGGATGATTTTTTGTCCTTATCACAGTTTTGGCAGTATAATATTTATATGCTTCATATTTCCTCTCGCCATCCAACTGCATTAAATGTATTTGTCCCATGACAAATTACAGACAGACAGATGGGTGAGTCCCATCTCGTCTACAAGGGAACATGTAAGAGCACAGTGTTTCAGGGTCAAACGGTGCAGTTTCATAATATTCAAATAATGCTGGATTAGTGGGTTTTGAAAACACCTCCCGGGTGATATGCACTGAGAGTTTTGTTGTCTCCTAAAAGTCTTAAAAATGTTTGTGCAAAGATATAAATGAATATACTGTACATATAGTACATTAGGGGTGTAAAGCAATGCCACTATCTGTATCTGTATCTGTTTCGAAGTGGGTATGGTCTAAACCTGAAGGGTTATTTTATTTAACCTTACCACTATGCCCCTGAAATACTGAAAAAAAACAAAAAACACCCGCGATATTTTCTAATGAATTTGGTGGTTCTGTTTCTCAAAATATAAACAAACTATCCTCATTTTAACCACCAAGACCCTGACCAGGCAGTTACTAAGGACGAATGAATGAAAGCTGTATGTTCAACTTAATGAACCTGGTCTTTGTGTGTGCCACGATCTTCATATCTGACGTCTTGCTGGTGCCTGCTTGAAAGTAAAAGCCTCACGCTTGTGTGACCTTTTTGTTGCGTTCTACAGGATTCCAGTCCTGATGCACACCTTTGGTTTCTGGCAAGCTTTCTTTAAATAAAAATAGTGCACCTCGTCTATGTATCCGTTCAGAACAAATCATCTGTTCATGCATTTATATTTGCTTACATCCCTAATATACATATATAGTACGTATGCAGGCTGTCTGATAACTACCAGTGTTCATCTACTCCATAACTAAAAAATGCATCAATAAATGTAATCTTTAGGTGTTCTTTTACACTGCTGTGAAGCCGCTGTGCAGCTGCAGCAGTTGAACTGCTGTGTGTTACTCAATCATCATGTGATTTGTTTGGCTTGTTAAAACCCTCGAACATGCTTTAGGACCTGCAACTTATTAGTTCTGTGTAAAACATTGGATCAGCATCAGCCTGTATTACAATTCCCTGATGAACTCTGTGTCCTCCTGTTTACTATTTCCTAAGCCTTTCTAAAGCAGTTCTTAATTGTTGCTACTTGATATACGATTATGTCGTAATAGAAATGGAAATTCTATATCGTTTAAAAAAAAGAATGTGTCAACATTCTTGTAAACATTTTGTTCCAGAGTAGTCCATGTCTCAATACTCATGCCTCTTAATCTCTCTTTATCTCAGATTTACAGACTCCGTTTCTTGTTCAATGGCTTCCAAAGAAGTTAAGAACAGGGGCGTGAAATCTCTCAAGGAAGTCCAGACAGTCACTGAGGGTTTGAAGTTTCTCTACCGACAGAAGCTGCTTCCTCTGGAGAAGTATTACAGCTTCTCAGACTTTCACTCTCCCAGTCTGGAAGATGCAGACTTTGACAACAAGCCCATGATCCTGGTGGTGGGCCAGTGTTCAACGGGGAAGACGACCTTCATTAGGTGAATAACAAAGCTTGTATACGTAGGTGAAAACGGAGAAAACTGACTTGGCTTTTCAGGGCTAGGACTCAAACTCGGGTCAGGCGTATGAGAGTCAGATGCGCTACCGTTGAACCACAGGGGAGGGCGTGAACCCAAAAAGATTCTCGGGAGAAAAATTCACAAAAAGGTCTTGCTACTACAACGGGCAAGAAAAACAGGAGACTTATCCTCTGGAGACTTAATAGAGACAGGAGTCTTACTCCTCTAGAGACTTAGCAGAAACACGAAGAACTGGCCTAGCAACATTAAACACCAAGCCAGGAAATTTAAATACACACAGGGAAATGAGACACAGGTGACAGTGATGACAAATAATAGACAGAGGGAAGACAACATGGGGGAACAATGGGGGCCTCTAGTGGCCAAAACACAACATAACAAGCCCTGAACCATGAGAAGGCTCGTATCTGTTTTGCTATAGCATATAGCTACCCAACACCTTGATCAAAACATGATATTCACTATGTCAGGAAATCACTCCTAGATAGACACCCAAACTGTTTTCACCACTGTTAAACTGTCTCCTTAACTAACATGATCTTTGAAGGAAGTAGTCTAAGTTTAAAATAAATATAAAAACATTTCAATGTCTTTTCGGTTTTGGTTTTACCAAAAAAAAAAAAAGAAAAAAACAAGAAACTTGTTTTTGGCCAAAATTCAGCCACTGCAATTTTGGAAGGGTTTTCCCAGACCACCACACATAGTTATAAATAAATGTCAGTGATGCACATATCAGGTCTCAGACATTAGGCCCCACTGAATGTAGTGAGTAATTCTATATATCACTGCTTCATCTGATGCTCTAACATACCTCTTTTAACCCCTTAATCCCCTCCCATCTTATTATGTAGTTATTCATCCTTAAGAAATACCAAGATACTGTGATTATTCTGTATGTACTATGAATTATCTGTAAGTGTAGCTGCAGTTAAACTATATATGACATGGTGAGGTTTTCTGTGAGGAGACCTTACATTTAGCATTTTGGGAAGGAGTCTCCAGTATCAGTACTTTGTAACAGTCAGAGATGTAATGGTAAGTTTTCAGACACTGGAGGGATGTCTTCAGGGTGGAGAGCTTTGTGGTTTCTTGGTAACATGATAAGCTGCGTTTTTTATAAGACTGCTTATAGATGTTATGAAGTGTTAACAGGAAGTAACTGGTTACAAAGATGTTCCACAACATTAAACATAACTATAAATGGATAAAAGGTACAATGTGCCATTCTTTAATAAATAAAGAAATCTCTAATCATGGAAAATTAATGAACTTTGTGTCAAGTTGCTTTCCACCACCATTGTTGATTATTTTCCAATAACAGCATGCCCCCTCATGTTTTTTTTTAAGTAGTCTAGAAGCAGTCAGAAAGAAGCTGTTCTTGAAGCTGAAAAACCACAAACCTCTATATGATTATATAATTATATGTATATTTTGATATAATGTATATTTTTCAGGTATCTTCTTGAACAAGACTACCCAGGAGGTAGAACTGGGCCTGAACCTACAACCGACTGTTTCACTGCTATCATGCATCGGGATGTTGAGGGGGTGATCCCAGGCAATGCTCTTGTTATGGACCCCAACAAACCTTTCCGCAAGCTCAACTATTTTGGCAACACCTTCCTCAACCGGTGAGTGGGAGAAGGTGAATAAAAATGAGTGACAGAAAGCCAGTAAGTTAGATGACTGTTTCAGATATCTGGCAGTCGTTAATGTGAAACAGAAGTAGTGGCCATGTTTCCAGACGCTTGAGAAAGGGTGGATGTAGAAAGAAATTAGCTGTGCATCATGTTTGGCACATGAAATGTCTGAGCTTCGCCAAACTTTGGAAAAATCTAGGCTTGGACATTGCAGACATGGAAATGGGAGACAAAAAACTCAGTAACTTTGATCTGCATTATACATTTGAGTAACAAAAAGCTCAGTAACTCTCATCTGCATTACACATTTGAGAGCAGAAATAAAATATGTTTGTAATTAATATTCATTAAACTGTTTTTTTGTTCCTGTAGGTTCCAGTGTGTGCACTTTCCAAACCAAGTCTTGGAAAGCCTCAGCATCATTGACACACCAGGAATTTTGTCCAGCGCTAAGAAAAGGATGAGCAGAGGCAAGAAACTACAGAGATTTATTTCAGTATGCTTCCTAGGACATTGATTACGTATTCAGAAATCAATGTTGAATACAAATGGATGTTGGACTCATTTTTACTGCATTTATTTCTTGAACTGTACGAATCATTTTCCGAGGTGCAGCTGTATGCTGACGTCACCCGCATAATCATTGAGTTTATTGTTAACTCTATAGCTACTTTAATGTAAACTAGGTACTGTAACGTACATGATAACAGGAACTAACTTGCTCTGCCAACAATTCGAACATGTAATGTAACTATTAATGGATAATAAGGGAATGTCGTTCTTTTATAATAATAACTAAAAAAGTGTTAACATTGGAAAATTGCTGTGGCATAAGAGGAATATAAAAAACATCAAGACTTAGTGTTATAGGAAAATAATCAATTGGTAACAGTTACTCTGCTTCTCTGCTTCACATCACCTGTTGTTGATTATTTTCCTACAACAGCACACCCAATCATGTTTTACTCCTTAAGTATTTGAGAAGCAGTGGGAAAATTACATTTACGGCATTTGGGAGACACCCTTATCCAGAGCAACTTATATTTATTCTCATTTATACAACTGAGCAGTTAAGGGCCTTGTTCAAGGCCCCAGCATCGGCAGCGCTGGGATTTGTACTCACAACGTTCTAATGAGTAGTCCACGACCACTGAGCTACCACTGTCCTTGAAACTGTAAAGCCACAAATCTATGTACTACAGAAGGAGACAGTTACAACAAAACAGCTCTTGGACATTTTCATAAAGCCTTCAGATTCATAGGGTTCATTCGATTCATAAAACATCTCCAAATAGACATAATGACCCCAGAGGTTCCGCCACATCCTTATAATAAACTTATTCACAAAAAAAAAAAAAAACGAGTCAACATGAACATTATTTGCTAGCTCTGCTTGACAGATCTGTAAATCACACCTAGAAAATCACTTCTTCTCCTAGGCTATGATTTCCCAGCAGTCCTCCGCTGGTTCGCTGAGCATGTGGATCTCATCATCCTCCTGTGCGATGCCCACAAACTGGAGCTCTCGGACGAGTTCTCTCGCTCCATCGTGGCCCTACGAGGACATGAAGACAAGCTGCGCGTGCTGCTCAACAAGGCCGACATGGTGGACTCGCAGCAGCTGATGCGGGTTTACGGTGCACTGATGTGGTCGCTGGGCAAAGTGATTTGCACCCCGGAAGTCCTGAGGGTCTACATCGGCTCCTTTTGGTCCTCTCCGTTCAGGACGTCAGAGAACCGTGTGCTGTTTGAGCGAGAGGAAGAAGATCTCTTTAAGGAGATCCAGAACTTGCCTCGCAACTCTGCCCTGAGAAAACTTAATGACCTGGTAAAGAGGGCACGACTTGTGAGGGTGAGGCTTTTTTTTTTTTTATTTACATCAACTACACATTGGCTTGTATTCACTATTTATAGTTATTGGATAGCTAAAATGCTATTCGTTTTTATTCAAATCTCAATATATAAATTATTGGCTCTGTTTTGCCAAACAAGATAGCAACTGGATAGCAATAGGTCTATGAAAAAACATGCTGTGTCATTGTTACCAAGGAACACGCCTAATCTCTCTAGTGACTGTAGAGACAGCAAACAAAAGTCTCTGAGGATGAGACTACTCAACATAGACACAAAATACTTTTGCCATTCTCCTCAAATGAAGAGCTTCATTTAAAAAACACAAGGAATGATATTGGAAATTGACAAAGCTAGTCTTATTTTTAATAAGATATAAGACATGCCAACAAATTAATATAGTAAGTATTTTATGAACAAGAGATAGCAAAGTCATAGCCATGAATTTGTGTAACAAGCATGATTTAATATGTTTTGGGAACATCATACAATACATGGCCTCCAGGGGGACATGGTGGCTTAGTGGTTAGCACTGTTGCCTCACACCTCCAGGGCTGGGGGTTTGAATCTCACTTCCACCCCGTGTGTGCAGAGTTTGCATGGTCTCCCCATGCTTTGGGGGTTTCCTTCCCCAGTCCAAAGACATTTCCAAGTTCTCCATAATGTGTGTGATTGTGCCCTGTGATGGGTTGGCACCCCATCCAGGGTGTATGTAGGATAAGTGGTATGGAAAATGGATGGATGGACATGGCCTCTGGTCAGTTATTAATTATTTGGTGGGACCAGACAAATGGGTCTATTTGCTTTGAAACTTTCTCTTACGGTGACTCAGACTAATGGGGTATCTATGTCTAAATCGGGGTGACTCCAGTATGGGTTTATGCGTCATTCCACGATCGAAGTAAAGTGTAATATTGTCAATCACCTCCATCTTAGGTTCCTGCAGGCACAATGGTCTAATTCCTATAATTTCCCTCTGTGTCATTCATTTTAAAACACAACATTCGCTACAAGTTAACATGGCCAACGAAATAGATCGTGAGAAGCCTAAGCTAACATATTGTATTTATTCACAGCCATAACTTATTAAAAAAATAACCAACATAAGTCACTTCAGCAGCTAGCAAAGCAAAATGTACATATTTTCATAGACTCAAAAGATAACACACAGTTTGTAGCATACACATTTGAAACTTGGAAGACTTGGACTTGGAAGAAAACTGAAATACAGCAACAGCAGTGGTGTATTACGATCTCAATATAAACCACTTGCGTCTACAAAACAGATACTTACCTCACCGTTTTTATGCTTAAGGTTGTTAATATATTTGTCAAAGCTGTACCATCACTATACTTTTGCGTCAAATGTGATTTACACAGATAAACATGCTAATCTGTTATACTCTTCAGTGCTAGTCTTGCTAACAAATGCAGGGTAATCACTAGCTTTAACAAGATGAGCTTTTCTAGTGTAATACAATAACATTTTTTTCTTCATTATATTTTCAAACCTTATTGTGGATGGTGTGTATCAGCTTTTACCTCAAGGAGTAGCTAGCAGGTTTCTAACTAGCTAGCTAGCTTGCAAATCAGGCTAGTCAGTGTAAGCCTTTAGCAATGTTATTTATATTAACACTAGTCGTTTTGAACTTAGCCAGAAAATGTGCAGTAGTAGATGAATATTAGATAAGTAAGAGGAAAAGTTCCTTTTGTTAGCAATATATTTTTAGTACACTGTAATATTAACACTGTAACTTCACTGACTAGTTCTTAAGCTAGCTAGGTAGTGTAAGTAGCTAGCAATTTGTCGGATATTGATATCAGACAAACAAAAAGATGAGTGTACACTCCACAATACATTGATAAATCATTAATTAAAAAAACAAAACACAACAGTACAGGAAGTTTTTCTACACCAGAAAACCTCACTGTGTTAAACAGTTGGCTGTTGGTTTTGTTAATTAAATCAAATAAAACTTTCAATTCTTTGTCTGCTTGAGTATACTCATACATATTCAATGTTATGTTCAGTTATCAAAATATCAAAAACGTTGTCCAGTTTAGGACGAAATGGCAATTTGTTTGCAAGCCAAACCATTGGTGAGCAGAGTCAAATGATCACTAAAAAGAGCTGCAATTCCTGTCCCTATCATTGAGTGATATTGGTGCTGCTGTTTCTGTCTTCTTTTCATTCCAGACCCATGCTTACATCGTTAGCTTTCTGAAGGTGGAAATGCCTTTGTTTCGTCGAGATAACAAAAAACGTGACCTGATTTATGACCTTCCGCTCGTTTTCTCAAGGATCCAACAGCGGCATCAGATCTCAGCTGGAGATTTTCCTGATTGCGCAAAGATGCAGGTCTGTTACAGTTCAAATAAATCTCACCAAGTGTACTTTTGCATCATTTGGCCCCTTATCTGCTATAATAAATGTAATAAATGCAGATTTGTTGAGAATATTGGCCATTTTGAAGATGCTGCTTAAATTTTAAAAAAAAAATGGGTGTCACTATAACTGTAAGTGATTCTGCATTATTGCACTATTTACTTTCCTTTTATCGCTCCAGGAGCGACTCATGGATCGTGACTTCACCAAGTTTAAAACCCTAAAGCCCAAACTCATAGCAGGTCTGGATGAGCTCCTGACGACCGACATCGCGAAGCTGATGCCACTTCTGCGCCAAGAGGAACTCGCAGCAGCTGAGCAGCCTGGCGTCCAAGGCGGTCCCTTACTAGGAGCAAACAGAGGCCCTTTTTTTGAAGGAAACCCGTTCTATTATTCGGGGCCCAACGGAGAGTGTGAGGAGCTCGCTGAAGAAGCTTGGGTGGTCTTTAAAGACAAGCCGAAATATGACGAGATCTTCTACAACCTGTCTCCTCAGGATGGCAAGCTCAGCGGGCTCAAAGTGAAGGACTGGATGACCAGCACTCGGCTGCCGAACTCGGTCCTGAGCCGGATTTGGAAGCTGTCGGATGTGGATGGAGACGGCATGCTAGATGATGAAGAGTTCGCTTTGGCCAGCCACCTTATTGAGGTGAAGTTAGAGGGCTTCGGGCTTCCTCCCAAGCTCCCTGCTGACCTGGTGCCGCCGTCTAAAAGAAGACGCAAAACCTCGAGGACAGAGAACAGGGAAGACCGTGGGGAGGCGTAGATGCTTGTCTGATGCTAACGATGACTGAGCAAGATTTATTCACTAAGGTTTTCTATGATTTATGCACTTAAAATCAACCCTTGTCCGTGTCTAACCTATAAAAGTTCCATTACTCCCCTTTTAGTGAAAACATGCACTGAAGTAATTACATATACCGATCCGCCATAACATTAAACCACTGACAGGTAAAATGAATAACACTAATTATCTCATTACAGTGACACCTGTCAAGGGGTGGGATATATTAGGCAGCAAGTGAACAGTAAGTTCTCAAAATTGATGTGCTGGAAGCAGGAAAAATGGGCAAGCGTTAAGGATCTGAGTGATGTTGACAAGGGCCAAATTGTGATGGCTAGACGACTGGGTTAGAGCATCTCCAAAATGGCAGGTCTTGTGGGGTGTTCCCAGTATGCAGTGATAGGTACCTACCAGAGGTGGTCCAAGGAAGGACCCCACAATCCCACAGTACTGCAATGTGCCATTATTTAAAACATGAGTTCTTAAATATTATTTTTTTTAGCAGTCAGGGCCCCCTTAAAGTTAGAAAAAAAAAAAAAAAAACACAACCACAGACCATAAACCAGGTGCACTGTATTAAAAGTATCAAAAATATTTTATATCATATGAATGTTCCCTAGTTTTATTAATATTGCAGTTAGATTAAAGTTGACATTTATTTATGACATTATTTTACCTTAATGTAAAATAACAGACCAATTGTGTAAGCTTATTACTATAATAATAAAATAATAAGTGTAACAGCTATAACAACAGTAGTTAATGCTAGTTAACTGTTCTCTTCATCATCATCATCATCATATCATTAAAAAAATTAATAAAATCACACTTTGGAGGTCTGGGGGGGGGGGGGGGGGGGGTCGACAGCATTCAAAAGTAGTGAGGTAAAATATAGAAAAATAACAAGATTAACAGGGATTTACTTATTATTCCACTTTATATTTTACGATATTTACTTGGATTCTTAATTCTGTAATGTGATTTTTTTACTGAACCTCAGTAAATCTGTTAAACCAAAACACTTGAATTCCCTTTTTGTGGTGGTTTAAAAATGACGAAAATAGATTATTGATGAGCTTCCATTAAGTCCTTTTATCTCTTAAAAATTACATTTTATTTTTTATAATTTTTCAGCACTGACTCTAAGAAAACATGCGTTAACACAAACATGTGTTAACCCATCTCAGGCAACAATTTTGTGGCACACAATCGTGGAAACACCCTTATACGGAAATAAAAGCAGCAGCCCAGGAAACAGGCATGTAGTCAAAGTAGAGGGACTAAAAATAGTTTTGATTTCAAGATGGTGCAAAAAAAAAAAAAAAATTTGTTCTGTTCATCTTTATTGTCTAAATTCAACAGCCAAGAACGTTCACAGATACATTAAACAGACTTCGTGGTGGCTTAGCAAACTGGCTAGATAAGATGCCAATTTGCCCAGTGTGACTTTGCTATGTTTGGTTATCTTCAGCATCGACTTCACACACTGCCTCACATTCGTACTGGGCTGTGGCTCGTTTTTTTATAGGCCCACAGCAAATGATTTACATCTTTACATGGCAGTGAGAGCATTATACCACCAATGGGGAGTAGAAAAGACTACCATTTAATATAAGGCAGTAAAATAAAACAACCAAGAAGTGCACACACACACACACACACACATAAATTAATGTACCTTTATATGTCTTATTGATATGCGAGTCACGGTGCATAGACCATTGGCCATCAACAGTCATACATCTTTGAGCCACATTCAAGATTTTTAAGGGGGAATGAGTGCAGACACACATATAAAGTCATCTTTTCAATACACAACAGGGTGTTTGGAAGGAGAATAACATGTAGCAAGCTGCACAACAACAGCTTGTAACTATACAAACTACACTCTCAGAAAAAAATAGTACTAAACTACTGTATATGTTTCCTTGACACTGGGGTGGTACCCCAGGCTACATCATTTTACCTTTAACTTATACATAAGTTAACTGTTTAGGGTAAAATGTTTTAAATGATCGAAATGATTCAGAATTAGTTTTTAGATTTATGCTGTACACCAGGTAAACGATTTACACTAAAGGTCCAAAAGGTGTATCCCTGAGGAACCATCCTGAAAGTGTACTGTGGAGCATTTTGTCACACCCAGCTTGTTTACAGGGGTGGGGCAAATTAGATTAGGTTAGATTCAACTTTATTGTCACTGTTCAAAGTACATATACAAAGCCAATGAAATGCAGTTAGCATCTAACCAGAAGTGCATAAGTGGCATATTTACAATAAATTACAAATAAGGATATATAGCTATGAAGGTGATATGTACAGGGGAATGGATGACTCGTGTACAGGAGGTGCAGTAGGTATTATAAATAAGGATAAATGTGATCTATATATGTATGTACAATCAGTGTACAGTGGTGAAGACATGTTAAGAATATAACAGGAATATGAACAGGATATACAAATGAATATATACATACATACATATTATATATATATGTATATATATATATATATATATACACACACATATATGGATGTATGTCAGTGCAGTAGCACAAAAACCACACTATAATTTATGTAGTGCAAAGAAGCAAGGTGAATAAACAGTGAAGTAAGTAACTGAAAACAGATATTACGGTGTACAGTGTGATCAGCTGTTCTGTGTGGAAACAGCCACAGGGAAGATGCTATGTGTTCCGGAGAGCATCTGATTGGATGAAATTTTGAGGAGTACAGGATGACTCATCAAAAAATAAAAATAAAGTAATTTGTTGTGATTTTAGGGTTGTGTTAGCAGAGCCAGGAGACTTGCACAACCAACTTTAAAGCACCAAGTTTTAACTTTAATGGGGACAAGTGTTTGTAGAATTGGAATTTATAGACTTACTCCTATCAGGAGTGAATTAAACATTTACACATTCTGTTTACAAAAAATGAAGTTTTTAATAAAGAGTTGGGCTACTGAGAAACAAGTGACAGAAGCTTGACCAGGAAGTTGACTGAAGTGTCGCCTCTTGCCTGTTGCTGCGCCGCTCTGTGGCCGAGCACAATATTTCCCTATTTGCTCCGCCTCGCCTCTCGGACTATAAGCGAGGAAATACCTCCGAAACACTTCAGTCCTGCCTCTAAACCCAGAGCTGGCTACCTCCCTAAACCTTCTGCCTGCAGTCAGTGCTTAATCCAGACAAGAGCCTCTACAACCGCCGAAATGGGGGTCAAAATACATGTCATTTACTGGTAAGTCCACCATGGTGTTATTTATAGATATACCGTATATGTACATATAAACCTCTGTTTAGTCACAGGGGCTGTTTAGGTTCATTGAACGTAGCTTTATTGTGCTTATCCTATACAGTAGCTAACCAAAATTAACACAAAACGCGTTGGAGTGGAAAAACAAAACAAAATAAATGTGCAAAACAGTCTATAAATATGACAGTGTCCACATTTTCGTGAATCCTTCATGACTGTGTAGTAAACGCAAGCGTTTTCACTAGGCGTTATCCGTCTCACAACAAATACATTTCTGTAGTCCAAATTTCACTCCACTTCCTACATCCGTGCACTGCGTACGTTATGTAATAACGCCGTGTACACACTATGTAGTGCACTAGGTGTGACGAAGGGATTCATTTGAGATTGAACCTTTGGGATTGCTTGAGAGTTAGATACTGAGGAGCCTTTATTCGAGAAATTATTTTTATTTAAAGGAAAACTCTACTGTGAAACACATTTCGTGTGTTTTTATAGAAATATTTGTGAGGTGTTTAGTAATGCTAGTGCTAGTGTGTTGGGTTTTGTTGTGTATTTGTTATGCACAGGAGAAGTTAGTGGTTGTGTCCCGCGATGATGTCACAGGGTGACAGTGATAGCACTGTTAGAATGGCGTTTAATAGGAGAAAAATTTCACTGATTTCAAGTATATGTGATATCATCATTAAAAAAAATCTAATTTAAATACTTTTTTTTTTTTAAGTAGGCCAAAATCTAATATTAATTTATCTTTATTTATTTTTCTTTTCCTCAGTGGTGCATGAGGGTACAGGCCCAAGGTATGTTTATTTTCTTTGCACACATTCCAGCACTTGGTTTTGTATTTCAAGCTAGACTTTATTATTATTATTATTATTATTATTATTATTATGATAATTATTATGTGTAAATGTTTATTTCACAGTTCACCAAACTCAAGACATTGCTTGAGGATGAATTTCCAGGCGACCTTGAGATTGTAAGTTGTTTTTACACTGGTAGAAAGGATTCAGTGACTTGCATTATGGGTGTTTTGCATGCAATAGTTTGAATACTTGCAAAGCATTGTGGGATTTCAGACATGATTATAACGAATGCATTATTTATGCAATATGGTGTGCATTTTAGACATTCTGGGAAAAGCCTGACTCTGTAATACTACACCTACTTCTACACTTTCCACTCTACTGACAACAGCTACATCCCGCTACAGTACAATATTTCCTATTTAAGAATCTCCACAGAGTTGCTGGTTTATTATGTACACCTAAAACTTCCTACGTGTACACTTTCTTACTGACTCATGACGCACAGGGTATTTGACTAAAAGGCCAAGGAATGTACGTATAAGGTAATCGCTTAGGTGTGCCTAACAAACTAACACTTATATAACTATTATTAAGCAACAGCGCTCTTGAATTCTCGATTCTGATAGGTCGACACCAAAAGGTGTTGATTAATTTGCTTAATTGGCTGTGAGGCAAATCATAGGTTTATATTAACACGCTCGCTTGCAGGGGCTTGTATAGTGGACATTCACGTAATCTGAGATGAATTAAAAACGTATTATTATTTAACAAAGAAAAAATCGAATAATGTAAATAAATATGGAGAGATGTCTGTTTAACGTTTATGGAAGGAGTCTCCAGTGTCAGCGGAAAAGTTTTCAGGACAGAGGACTTTGCGATTTCCTATTTATAGCTGCTGTACTGTAACACAACAGGAACGAACTTGTTTCGCAGATGTATGTCAGTACAAATGGATAAAAAGTACAATACGTTGTTCTATAATTAATAAATAATGTAATCGCTGACAAAGTTTAGTGGTATAAGAAGAATTAAACACTTCTGGATGTGCCACCGCATCACTGATTATTTTCTTATAAGAACACAACGCTCTGATGATTTATGATTATTATGAATGTGTGACTCTGTTGATGTCTGTCGCTGCACCAGTCCTCGTCAACTCCGATATTCTTTGTCCCACAGACAAGCGAGGGCACTCCCACAACAACTGGCTGGTTTGAGGTGCAGGTGAATGGCGTCCTGGTGCACTCGAAGAAGGTGAGGATTATTCATGTTGCTATTATGTATCTACCACAACATCTAACACATCGCTCCAAAATTGTTCAGCTGGGTGGCGATCTGGTGGCTGTGACAGTCACAGCACATCATTTACATCATTTTCATCCTCATCAAAACCCTGTGCTCTGTGGATGTGGGTGGAGTCAACCTGTAAGAGACCACGCCCATCTGGGTAGAAATGTTCAAGGGAATCATTGAGAAGATTTTTTTTGTTTTTTTGATGTGCAGTGACCATTCAGTTTAAGAGAACCAAATCAGCCCCAAACCACACACACACACACACACACACACACACACTTGCAGCATAACAGAGCCACTGTTTGGTGATTGTAAACAGTATACTGTATATTTCACTCTTTCTTCTCCCGAAGCTCTATCAAAAATATATATGTGTAAAAACTATAGTATATATTAAAACTATAGTTTGTGTAGTGTAGATTTATGATCACTAAAGTGATCAGCCTCCAGTGTGTTCCTGGTTCATCTCTAGGTCCAGACATTGTGTAAGGTTAAAGAAGAACAGCTTAATTTACACTAAAATGTTTAGCAGCTAATATTTGCTACAGTTATGCAAATATTCTAAAAAAAAAAAAAAACCCAGAGCAATAACACGATGACAAGAAGGCAAATACAGTCAAGGTAAGATGAGGTAATAAGCATCAATGCACTAATTCCATTCTGAGGATCGATCTTTACTTTGAGCCACCATCTTCATCTGATCTCATTTCATTTCCTCAGCAGAAATCCTTTTATAGTGTTTACATTCCTGCTTGTGGGCAAATTAAATTCCCGTAACCAAAGCCAGAATGAATGGAGCTAAGAGATAAAGAGATATATAAAATCACTACAGGAAATCAAGTACATACACTTCTGTGGGGGTTGAGCATACCAAGTAAAAGATACTTTTTGTACTTTTAAAGTATGGATACCTCCTTCCCAAAAACAGTTTACATCCAAATCTCACCCTTGTTTCTCACCTGGATACTGTAGACTTGTATCTGAAAACTGCTGCTGTAATCATAAAGCATGTCCTGTGCTCATCCCAGGACTCGGACTCACAATGTACTGTGCTAGGAGGATACTCTAATGCTACAGTACGTTTTCCCAACATCAATAATCTGTATGTAACGTAAAACATGTCTGGTTTTGACAGAATGGGGACGGCTTTGTGGACAACGATCAGAAGCTTGCCAGGATTGTGAGAGCCATTGAGAAAGCCTTAGGCAAATGAAGTCGCGCTGATGTTGGAGGTAACAAAACATCACAGTTTGAACATTTTGCTTTTAGTTATGGGGAGGAAGTATGAAAGATTTGAGTACCAACCTGAAATGTGACGTTTCTGGTATAATGTATATGGGTGAGGGAGGGGGAGGGGGAGGGGGAGGGACGGTGGCTTAGTGGGTAGCACTGCTGCATAGCACCCCCAGGGTTGGGGGCTCGATTCCCACCTCCACCCCGTGTGCACAGAGCCTGCATGCTCTCCCAGGGGCCTCCCCAGGAACCCCAGCCTCCTCCCCAAGTCCAAAGTCATCAGAAGCACTGCTCACCTTCTGGTACACATTAAAGAAGGCAGCGACAATCCTGCTAGTTAGCATAGCCATGACTCAGCATTTTCTGTTTAATGATCATTTGGTGTGGAGGTGAACTGTCACGTGATTGTGAATGATATAATTATTTATGGTTTTTTTTTCCCCCCAATCCTTTGTTCGAGTGCTTTTCAAAAATCAGGGAAACAGTTGTTGCACTTATAACAGTTTGTTCTCCAAAAGGATTAATCAATTGACTCATTAGAAATGATACCATTGTTCTTCTGACCAATCAGAATGGAGAATTCAGCAGCACTGTGGTATAACATGGTGTAAGAATTGATTACAGTTCATACATTCTGACTTTGTCTCTCTCTGTCTCTCTCATTGTTTTTCTCCACAGTTTGTTCGTCTCTGTTTGTTGACCTCTCTGAAAGCGCAACAATGATGGTGACCTCCGAAGTGCCTTTGGCACGGACGTTACTTGATGCTTTCCCGCTCTTTCATGGAGGAGGCTTTCCGAGTGGGCAAACTCCAGAAGCCGGTTTTTATGTAATGCTAAGAGAATTGAAACAGGCAAATATTATGAGCTATGTATTTGCTTCTAAGCTTTCTTGCGTTGTGTTGAAAATGCACTAATTGGAAGATTTGAACATTCGTGATAATAAAAAGAAAACAAATCCAGAAAACGTCTGGTTTTTTTTTTTGTCATTATAAAACAAGAGAGGTGTTAATTCAGGTTTATTACTTTATAGCTTTATAATGGTGTTATTTCACTGCTTGTAGTCAAGTACATGAGACCTTCAGCTTTTATGCAAAATTTATTTGCTCTGCATGCAAATCTATCCTGCTCGTGCACTGATTTACATTGGCAGCAGACACCCTTATGCTTTGTAGTCTCCATCAATCAACCTCCTCATGCTAGTGAAATAGGTCAGGAGTTATTACAATGATTCATTACAGGAAAAAAAAGTACAAGTTATTAGTAATTTGTGCAGCAGATTATTGCAATTAACTCAATATTACGCTAAACTCTGTCTTTAATGTTTATCCTCTTTATTATGAAATACATAAAGTCAAGTTAGATGTTAAATATAGGCAGTTTAATATCGCCTAATGATTAATACATCTTTTTTTAACTGCCAACCATTAATTTCTCATTAACAGAAATCCCTGTTAAATCTCAAATGCCTCATTACTCCCCATATTAGTCTGCTACATAGGGCATGAAAGAACAGATTGTGTACTACACTTATAATATATGGCCAATAGGAAGTTTACTGTATATGGTGTTAAGTGAACTTTAGGCAATTAATGCAAGAGACAGATTCATTCATTTATTCATTCATGCAAATTATATGTGGTCTGCATACAAATTTATCCTGCTCGTGCATGGATTTCCATAAGCACAAAGCTCCTTCATGAGAAGTGAAAAGTGCACTTTGTGAAATGTATTAGAACGGTAATGTTGCTGAGATCTTCTCACAAGTGACACTGACAAAGAGTTTAATGGTAATTAACAAGTGCTTCATCAAGAAGATGCGCTTCTAGTATACATAGTGTGTAAATAAGTAAGTAAGTAAGTAAGACTGCTGTGCCTGATCCACTCACATCAACAACCACTAACATACGCTATATGGACAAAGGTTTGTGGACACCTGACCAGCACACAATAGGATCATCACATTCACTCCAGATATAGTCCCCTTTTGTTGTTATAATAACCTCCATTCTTCTGGGAAGGCTTTCCAATAGATTTTTGGAGTGTGGCTTGGGGATTTGTGTTTATTTAGCTTTTTACAAGAGCATTAGTGAGGTCAGGTAATGATGTTGGGTGAGAAGGTCTGGGGTGCAGATCATCCCAAAGGTGTTCAGTGGGGTTGAGGTCAGGGCTCTGTGAAAGGACACTCGAGTTCTTCCATTCCAACCTTCTGATTCACTTTCTTACTAGAACTGTGTACTAGCTGGCACTGCACTGTACCTATTCTTACGGTGCCTATTGTCCTGTTTTGGTAGTTATTGTACTGTCTTGTGCTGTTTACACATGTTTGCATGTGCACTTTATGTAAAAAATGTGTAGTGTCTTGTAGTCCTGTGTTGTTTTGTGTAGCACCATGGTCCTGGAGGAACGTTGTTTCGTTTTACTGTGTACTAAATAGCTAGACATGGTTGAAATGCCAATAAAGCCATTTGACTCAAACAATGTCTTCATGGAGCTCGTATTGTGTACAGGAGCATTGTGAACAGGTTTGGGCCAGTGAAGAGAAACTGTAACACTACAGCATACCCAGACATTGTATGCAGTTGTGTGCTTCCAACTTTGTGGCAACAGTTTGAGGAAGATCCTCATATGACTCATATGATCAGGTGTGATGGTCAGGTGTGCACAAACTTTTGGCTATATGCTGTATCAGTGTTCCTGCTGTGCCACTACATAACATCAGATCAGCTGTGATCTATTAATGGAGATATTAAAGGGGGCTAAATATATGTGCAACTGCAACAGGCAGTCTGTTATTGTGTAGCTACGTGTGCATCAGTACAATAGCTGTGTGCTTCAATACACAGCAGAAGAATGAAACTATTATTGTAGAAATGGCGCCCTCTAGTGGGTGCGTCCATAAGTGGTCGCGCATGCGCGTTTCAACCAGGGGGCAGGCACGCTCTCAGTCTGTCTACTCAGCCTGAGAATATTGCACATTTGAAAATAATTAAGTAAGTAAGTAAGTAAATAAATAAATGAACGAGTCTCACTTTAATTGAGATCAAAAGTTAACAGTGTATCTAAAATGTCCATACAGGAAACTATTTTGGAAAAAAAAGGTTTACTCCTCCTGTCACGTGATTAAATATTACAAATACATTATGCAAATAATTCACTATTTCTGTCAACCTTCAGGAAAGATACGTTAAATGTTAATAAAATGTCATGGAGGCATTTTAACAGTGCGTGAAAATGATTGGACATCTTTTTTTTCCCTTTTCTTTCTTTCTTTTTTTTTTATCCGCCGACCATTTTAACCATTTAACCAGTAACCATTAACAGATAATCGTGGTTAAATCCCAAACTCATCATTCCTCCCTATATCATTGTGCTACCATCGGCTCCGAATGAACGGATCATGCGGCATGTGTAGTGCACTACATATCCAACAGGGACTGATTTGGGATTCAGCCGCTGTTACTGTATTCCGGAAGCGGAATGGTGGCGGCACGGCCAGCTCTGGAGCTAATGGGCATTACAAAAAAGAAATAATAATAAATTCAGCTTGAAATCTGCATGAATCCTTTTTGTAGTCTGCCTGCAATAAAAAAGAGTCATGAATGAAGGCACCCGGGAGTCCACGAGATGCTGTCACTGAGCTAAGGAAGCAGTCGCAGCAAGAAAATGTCGTTTTTTAGGCGGAAAGGTAAGGAAGTGCTCAGTCAAGCTTAGCCGAGGTGTTAGCTTAGCTTCAGACAGCATAGCCGACCGTCACTGGGCTGTGTAACTATTTACAATGTCTGAGTTATTTATTCCTTTATTTATTTACTCACTCATTAGTTAGTATTAGCTATTTTGTTCTGTAAAAAAAGCGAAGTGACTGTAAACAGCCTCAACACCTTGTTAGCAACTTGGTTAGCATCCAGGTAACAGCTAGCTTTCCTGCTAACCTGGGTGAATAAGTAACATTAGCATCCCGAATCCATGTTCGTCTGTTTAAGTCTTAATAAAGGCTTGTTATATTATTATATTATGTATAATATATCTTAATAGATACATATAGAGTTACTATTCATTCATAAATATTTGTGGTGGATATTAAAAAAAAAAAAAACACACACAGCTGTTAGATATTCGGCTAAACTCCAGCTAGCATTAATCACCTGCAGCTCGACTTAGCAGAACAGTCCTGTGATCTTTGTGAACATTTCAGTGCTGGCTTTTGACATTTTTTACAGGTCATGTAGACTTTTTTTTTTTTTTTTGCACGATTTTGTGCACATATTTGCAATCCAAAGCACTAAACTCGTCTAACCACCCATCTATCTATCCATCCATCTTCCTTCCGTCTTCCTTGACTCTCAGTTTTTCTGCTTTATATCCTTTATATATGTTTAAAATAGACATTAGGAATAAACAGTACACTCAAATTTAGCACATAGAAAGTGTCCAGAAGTGATCAGACAACACCAACTTCCCTCAAATTCCCTCTTTTTCTTTCCTCCATTCACAAATCATAGGGCCCCAATTCCCATACTGCATTATATATAAAATATAATCATGATATAAAGCACTACTTATAAATGTACATTATGTCAAAGATTCATAACCATCAGATCATAATGCATTATATATGTAGAGTTTATAACATGTTATGTCACTTTGCATAGTGCATTATGAGAAGACATAATCATGATATGAAGCATTACTTATAAATGTACATTAGGTCAAAGACTCATAATGCATTACTGTAATTATTTATGAAAGAAATATTTATTGCAATTTATAGTTCTCTTAAACATGATGCATTACATTATGAGCACTACTTATAATGCTATAAACACTACGTATACACCGATCAGCCATAACATTATGACCACTGACAGGTGAAGTGAATAATATTGATTATCTCATTACAATAGCACCTGTCAAGGGTTGAGATATATTAGGCAGCAAGTGACCAGTCGGTTCTTGAAGTTGATGTGTTGGAAGCAGGAAAAATGAGCAAGCGTAAGGATTAGAGAGACTTTGACACCAGCCTAATTGTGATGTCTAGACGACTGAGTCAGAGCATCTTTAAAACAGCAGGCCTTGTGGGGTGTTCCCGGTATGCAGGGGTTAGTACCTACCAAAAGTGGTCCAAGGAAGGAACACCGGTGAACTAGCGACAGGGTCGTGGGTGTCCAAGGCTCACTGATGTGCATGGGGAGTGAAGGCTAGCCCGTCTGGTCTGATCCCACACAAGAGCTACTGTAGCTCAGATTGCTGAAAAGTTAAAGCTGGCTATGATAGAAAGGTGTCAGAACACACAGTGCATCGCAGCTTGCTGCGTATGGGGCTGTGTAGCCACAGACCTGTCAGAGAGCCCATGCTGACCTCTGTCCACCGCCAAAAGTGCCTACAATGGACAGGTGAGCATCAGAACTGGACCATGGAGCAATGGAAGAAGGTGGCCTGGTCTGATGCATCACATTTTCTTTTACATCATGTGGAAGGCTGGGTGCGTGTGCATCGTTTACCTGGGGAAGAGATGGCACCAGCATGCACTATGGAAGAACGCAAGCTAGGGCAGGCAGTGTGATGCTCTGGGCAATGTTCTGCTGGGAAACTTTGGGTCCTGGCATTCACGTGGATGCTATTTTGACACGTACCACCTACCTAAACATTGTTGCAGACCAGGTACACCCCGTCATGGCAACGGTATTCCCTAATGGAAGTGACCTCTTTCAGCAGGATAATGCTCCCTGCCACACTGCAAAAATTATTCAGGAATGGTTCGAGGAACATGACCAAGAGCTCAAGGTGTTGACTTGGCCTCCAAATTCCCCAGATCTCAATCCAATGGAACATCTGTGGGATGTGCTGGCCATCAAGTCCGATCCATGGAGGCCCCACCTCACAACTTACAGGACTTAAAGGATCTGCTGTTAACATCTTTGTGCCAGATACCACAGCACACCTTCAGGGATCTAGTGGAGTCCATGCCTCGACGGCTGTTTTGGCAGCAAAAGGGGGACCAACACAATATTAGGCAGGTGGTCATAATGTTATGGCTGATCCGTGTATAATGAATGTTATGTCACCAGGCCCCACTTTGCATAGCACATTATGAGAAGATATAATGGTGATATAAAGCATTACTTATAAATGTACATTATGGTAAAGATTCAGAATCATCAGATCATAATGCATTATATATGTAGAGTTTATAACATGTTATGTCACTCTGCATAGTGCATTCTGAGAAGACATAATCGTGATATAAAGCACTACTTATAAATGTACATTATGTCAAAGATTCATAATGCATTACTGTAATTATTTATGAAATAACAATTTATTGCACTGTATAGTTCTCTTAACCATGATGCATTATAAGTAGTGCTCATAATGTAACGCATTATATATGTAGTATAACATTTATAGCATGTTATATCACCAAGACCCACTTTGCGTAGCACATTATGAGAAGATATAATGTGTTATAAGCGCTGCTTTCCATGTATTCCTTTAACAATTCTTTTTAAAGACATTATAAACAATGCTGCAACCTGTAATGCCTTTTCATAAATATTTATAATGATGTGTATAGTGCCTTATGAGTGCATTATAACACGGGAAGGTATGCCTAAGTCATTATACATATGGTTTTCATAGGGTTCAAGTGTTAACTCGAACTAGTCTTTGTCAGTGAACGTTTATACTGGGTTATGTTAGGCGTGATAAGATGTAACGCATAGCGCAGTTATAATGCGTTATGAATATAGGATGCATAGCTAGTGCTGTAACTGATGACAGCAGGTGTGCTTGTGATTTTGTGTTTGGAGGTAGTTTTTTTTTTTTTTTTTTCCTCCTCCCCCCCCCTCCTGTTGTATTGCTGTTGCTTGTGATAATTTTGCACCCTATTGTATGGGTTAAGAGCCTCAGCGCTGTTGAATTCTCGAATCTGATTGGTCAGAAGTATTGAAAGTAGTTCCGGCTGACAGGCAAATCACAGGTTAATATTAATACACTCGTTCTAATATATATAGATACTATATATACAGTAGATACAGTATGTGTTGTTCAGTGTACATGTAGTATGAATACAATCTGGACATGGTACATCCGCCATGTTGGCATTGTCACATGACCTATGACGTCATCATAACTGCAAAAACTTAAACGCTCTGGCAACGTTTTTTTTTTTTTTCATCTACCTTCAACAAGTTAACAGTTTACTCAGCTGTTATTAAACAAATACGGTGTAACCACAAGGAACAACGTTTAATACCTATAGCACTTAGACTTAAAAAGAGCCGACGTTCTGCCTTCTGCTGTTTTTGATTCAGACAGCTCTTCCATGCCAGTCCCGTTGCCTTATGGGATAGCGCAGTGTCCGTTGGTTCCATACCGCAGAAGGTCATCTGGGTATTTCTCACCTACTGTTTTATGAATACTGAGAAATTGTGAATACATACTACTCCTTTGGCGTACTGCTTTTCGCCTACTGTATAGTAGGGTAGTAGGGATATTTGGACACAGCAATAGTAACAACTTACACAGGGAGTTGTATGGCAGCAGCTCCATATAATCCATATAATGTTTTTAAATACCTGCTGCTGTTTAACAATAAATTAAATATAAATTAAAGCTCGTGATTAACACACTTCAGGGCGTTAGAAAAGAATCAACTCTGGTGTGGTAATGGCAACTCCGCTTCGCGTCAGGTTGTATCACACCACCTCACTGTTGATTGTTTTTCTAGAATTGCACACCCAAGTTGTGTGTGTTCCTTACATAATACCATGTATTATGGCCCTGAAGCATTTAGATGACATCATACGTGACGCTCTTTGTTTTATCCGGACACGTTTTTCCGGCCACACAGATTTGAAGCCTCTCCCTTATCTTTGCTCCTCATGTAGGCCAGGAACTACAATGACTGTACAGTCACAGGCAGTCTTGGGATTCAGATGTTTCAAAGCAATCTCCTTCTCTCTAGCTCTCTCTCTCTCTTTTTTTTTTTTTGAGTTGTGATTTCTCAAAAGCTGTCTCTTTTCCATAGT
Source organism: Pangasianodon hypophthalmus (assembly GCF_027358585.1). NCBI lineage: Eukaryota > Metazoa > Chordata > Actinopteri > Siluriformes > Pangasiidae > Pangasianodon > Pangasianodon hypophthalmus. The sequence goes on along the minus strand of NC_069736.1, from coordinate 13,797,561 downwards.
ATGATAATATAATTCCCGTTGTTCAAGATACACATGTAATCTTGATGGTCCTGTTGTCAGTCAGCAATCCTGTCTTCCTTAAAGTCTTTCTCTTCTAGATTCCTTGTGCTTTCGTATTCATTTTAGATCTGCGATATCTGCGAATCTGATTGGTCAGAAGGTGGTGATTCATTTCCACAGCAGCAGCTTTGTGTACTAACACACAGACTTTTTTTGGTGTGCACTGTTTATTTCACACTTAGGGACGTTGTCTCCAGGTTTGAGCACCTCGTAACAGTCGGAAGTAAAGTTTTCAGGCACGGGGAAGTGTTCAGGATAGACGGCTATCTGGTTTCTCAGTAACCTGACAAGCTGCATTTTTTTTCTTCTTATTAACTTCAAGAGAGAACAAAAAGAGGCAGGTGACAGGAAGACAAAGTTTCTAGCTGTTATAACGTAAGTGATAACAGGAACTAATTGTTTTGCGGACATTCCCCTACATTACATTCAACAATAAATGGATAAAAAAGAACGACATGTCATTCTTTAACTAAAAATAATTGTTGACAAATTGCTGTTGGAAAATACATCAGCTTGTGCAGTTATTGGAAAAAAAAAACCAGCTTTGGCGTGGTAACAGTGACTCCATCGTTGATTAGTTTCCTATTACAGCATTCCCTGTTGTTTTATTCTTTCCTTACGGTCAGTCCTAGTTGCATCTTGGTAATTTAGTTCACTTCCTGTGAAGAAGTTACATCTCTTGTGTTCTTTGCCCTACAGCTAAAGGAAAGGAACCAGAGAAGGCAGTAGATCTGAAAGCAGGCAGAGGTGAGTATATTATCTGCAGAGAATATGTTTGCTTAATACCTTCTCCAGCTTAGTCATCACTCTGTAGCCGTTTCCTGATCGGCTGTCGTCTTTTAGTAGCAGAAGTTGTGGTATCAGAAGCTACAGTTATTTGGCGATTTGTTATCCTGCTATGCTAAATAACGAACAGGATGGGGTGGAGGATCAGATAAAAGTTTGGTGTGTTACTGCAGCTCATCGCTCATCTGTACAGCCTCAGGGTTCGGGACGTCGTGATTACGTTTTCAGCACATGACTGATTTTATCTTTAAATGGGTTCACCGGGAGCTAGTCAGAGTCATGGTCCAAGTTTCACAAGGTTATGTAAGGTCAGCTTCACACACAAGCCTCGTACTCGGTTAAATTAACAGTTTAACTTATCGACTGCACAATAACGCTCATATTTGCACTTTGATAGGCGAAGAGTCTCTTAAGCCTTACTTTTAGTCAGGTCATAGATTTGCATAAGATCTGTTACTCAGTGCTATAACTTCGAGCAAGCACATAGGATCCATGTAGTTTATGAGCTCGTGCTCATTGTACAGGCTCCATTAAATTTTATTTTCTTCTCTGATTTTTTTTCCCCCAGCAGGCTCTGCAGTGTTGCCCAACTCCCCCTTACGGAATCACCATGCCATCCTGGAGGCGGCCGGCCCGAGCCACGTGGCCATCAGCGCCATCTCGGCTAACATGGACTCGTTCGCGCGTGGCCGCACGGCCATCCTCAAAAAGCAGCCCAGTCACATGGAGGCAGCTCACTTCGGAGACCTGGGTGCGCCACTTTCAATATTCTACAGCGTCTCTTTCAGTTAGTTATAATATATAAAGTATCAAGCAAGAAAAGAGTGACAGTTTAGCAGGCCCATGGAAGGTGGCAGTTCCAGTCGAGCTCTGGATTCCTTTTTCACATTAATATTCATAAAAATGAACGTTTGATGATGTAAGCACAACTATTTGACAACAAAGTGCTTTTATGATTGAAATATACATTACTAAAGAAAAAGCTCACATAAGCGCTTTATGGACAGGATTAAATTTACATGAGGGATAATTTCCTGCTTTACAGATCTGTGATTTTAGATCGGCCAGATCGGCCATGTCGGTGTCTCCTCTGAGAAAATTACAAGCCCTATTACTTACTGTGTTTTTTTTTTGGCCAACTTCATCTGATTTTTCTATGCAGATGTCTGAAAAAGATGTTTGACTGCTGCTACTTGCCATATTTGGTCTCGTAGCACTCGTATCACCCTCCCCCAGATATTAAACACTTCTCGAATTGCAGAACGAAAAATGGATACTTCTTGTATTTTTAAATTGTTGCTGGAAGGTTTGCTGTCCCCAGCATTTCTTCTCTACTCCAGTGCCTCTTCTTGGGTTGGATGCCATGTTGTGAATGCTCATACGACCACGTGACGCAAACATCGGGGTTCACAGAAAATGCAACCCGCTAGAAACTCACTCCTCCTGCAGGCATTTCACTGCTGTCCGGACGTGAGAGTTGTATCGCTGAGGTGAAATAATGAATTACAGACGTCCCCCTGATAAACTAAACCAATCCGAATAGGGCTGTATACAGTTCACGTAATGATTTCTTCTAAGGCTCATGAATAGGAGTGTCTTAGGTTGAGATTTAGGGAGATAAGCCCTGGTGCCACTCCTTTAAAAGCACAGCCACTATCTAGGTTAACTAGGACAGGAGGAGCTGGACATAAGCCAACTTAGAACAAATGAATGCATGAATAATGTTTTCAAAGTCATGTGTACAAGGCAGTAACATTTCTGGAGTCCTGCCCTTCACAGGCCAGTGTTTGTCCTGCAGTAGGACATCACCAGATAGTGTTCATTAGAGACCTGAAGAGTGTCCAGACAAGACAACACACAACTTTATAACCCATCAGAGATGAGGAAGTTCACTACTAACGCTTTGTTCCTGTATGAGTGTGAACCTGTACAGTTAAACATTGAGCATTGTGTGATGATGAAGCAGCTGGTGCTGGGAAATCTAATGAACTTTAGATGAATTTTATGGTCTCTTTTTGGCGTTCTGCGCGTATCCTTGCGATGCTCAGTACATCCTGACATGTCTGTATAGACGTGCGTGGTTGAACTGGTGTTGCAACCTTGAACAAAGGGGAATCCTGCAGCATGGAAGCCAGACAGCCGTTACAACAGACAGTCGGTCTTTCTACACCAACCCCTTCTCTAGGGAGACGCCCATCACAGTCTAATCCGCCTCCCAGTCCTCTTCCTCTCCCTGATGTTGTGTGCTTTGAACAACAGAGGATATTGTAGCCACAGCGCTCTCGTCTGCCATTGTGTCAGTCAGGGTTCAACCTCACATGACTTAACTGCCTTCCTGCTGGGGTCCAGAAGGGAAATTTGTTGCTCTGTCAGCCGTTAAAGAAATTCTTCAGCCAATTCAAATTGTTTGTCAATGCACAGCACGATATACAGCGTGGAAACGATTTCACAATGCAGGTTAAAAGAGTTGTAACAAGATCCAGGTGTATGGATTACATAATTCAGAAAGCAAGCTGCTGCATGCTGAAGATGTCTGAGTCACAAGTGTTTGTGACGTTCCTGACTTTTATAGGCAACATGAAAAATTGTCCTGTTCTTAATGTTTTAATGGTCAGTACCCAAATGTGAAAAGAAGCCAGAATGGTAATGATAATATTGTCACCGTTTTAGGTTACTCCAGCGTGAACTATCAGACACAGGAGACACGTTCACGGCTCTCCAAGACTGTGGAGCAAGTGCTCCGTGACGCCATGGCGCTGCCCTACTATCTGCACTTCATGGTGACGCGCTCTGCCGAGCATCTGGCGCGCTTTTGGCTGGAGGCTGAGAGTTTCCGGTCCACCAGCTGGTCCCGCGTGCGCGCTCATAGCCTCAACTCGGTGAAGCACAGCTCCCTGGCCGAGACCGCCTCCACTCTGGGCTTCACAACATCTCCAGACTCGCCGCCGACTCTCAACGCCTCACCTGGCATCGATGAAGGGGAATATGAGGACACTTTTACCTCTCAGACGCCTTCCAGCCCCCAGGACGCTAATTCTCATGATGGAGCGGGACGCCGAGACTCTGTTAATCACGAGGAAGGGTTGAGGCTGAGTCGACGCCCCTCTACTTCCTCGTCATCCTCCAGGACGGGAACTCCGGTTAAAGGCCAGGGTGCAAGTGCACTCCGCGAGCTCTCCGACAAGCTTATGAAGAGTGAGTACTGACTGATGGGCACACGGCACACGTATGTATTAATGTACATGATAATAATAATATCACGAATGTTGCTTATGTAAGAAAAAAAAACACTTAAGGACATGCTATTATAGGGAAATAATCAACTATGGGGTTGTGCGATGCAGCAAACGGAGTCACTGTTACCACCCTGAAGTTGATTATTTTCCAATAATACCTTGTCCTGAAGTGTTTTATTCCTCTTATACCACAAAACAAGTTCATTCTTGCTTATCTTATTTTTTAACACGGACAAACAGTTGCTCACTCAAAAGCCCCTGTAGAATCTTTGGCTGTGATAAAGCACTGACACTGGAGACTCCTTCCATAAATGTTAAATAAATGTCTCCTTATATAAAGCATCAACCATGTCAGTGATTTATAGTTTTTTTTTTTTTTTTTTTAAATAATAACACATTTTTAAAAATGATTACTCTTAGATTACGTGAGCATCCTCCATATCAGAGCTGTTGTTATAGAAAATAAATCGGCAGTTTCTGACCAACCGGATTCAAGGGCGCTGTGTTACAGAGCACATCATGTTCTTAGCTTGCTTTCTACTACGACATTCTGCACGGTTCACGGACTTCCACCATTTACACGAGCGCGACAACAGATTCTCTCTTAGCAGCTAACGACTCTTCCTGTCTTCAGGGCTTTGGTGACAGTTGTGTTTGCTACAACTGGCAGAAGAAACGCGTGATCTGTTAAAAAAAAAAAAAAAAAAAAAATCCCTCGCAGGGACTTTCATAGTGGAACATGGAATAAAGCTGCAGGGAAGGCAGCGAGTGGAGCAAGTCAATTGAGCTAAAAGTCATGGCGTTAACCTTGCGAGAAGAGGCAGATGCTATCAGCCTAGGGCTCTTAAACAGTCAGCCCCTCAACGAACGAGCATAAAATCTAGCCAACTCTAAATCTACATTAGTACAGGGCTATAAACCGCAGCGTGAAATGTAGTTAAACTGCGCGTCAACTCTCTCCGTGTCACCTTCGTGGAATCGAAATGTGGCGCAAAGTCATTTTTCGGGAACGTTTTCTACACAACATTTAATGAGTTTAAAATGGAAAAAGGATGTCGTATGGTGCTGGGTAGTTTGAAGAACCATGCTTTGTTTTAAGTAGCATCTCACCAGTGTGTTTTTTCTTTTCCTTTTATTTCCCTCTTTCTCTTCCTGTGCTGTAGGTATAGAGCGGGACGCAGTCAACATTTTTACCAAGTACGTGTCTCCAGATGCTTCTAGGCCCATCCCGATCACCGAGCAGATACGAAACGACATTGTTGGTAAGAAAGCCTCATCCTCAACTTAGTTTTCTACGTCTGTCCTCTACACGTATTTTTAATAAAGCACAATAGGGTAATATAAAATTAATTTTTCATTGACATTATCTGGTGTTAAAATCCTCAGACAGTTTTGTCTATATATTGCGTCAAAGAATAATCGTTACATTATTAGGTCCTGTGATTGATTATTTTTTTTTTTTTTTCCACCATGCAGTGATGAATTATTATTATGATTATGTAATTATCTCTTTGCCAGCTAAAATCTGTGGAGAGGACGGTCAGGTGGACCCAAACTGCTTTGTTATTGCGCAGTCAGTAGTGTTCACCATTATGGAGCAGCAGTAAGTAACTTTTGTTTCACTGCCTTATCTTTCCACCTTTTTTTTTTTTTTCTTTCTTTCTTTTTTTTTTTTTCCTTCCAAACCTTTGGCTTACTGAAACGTTGGGTTATTTTTTTTTTTGTAATGCAGTTAAAATCAGCATCCAGGGCCTTGCATAAGTATTCACCCCCATTGAACTTTTCCATATTTTATAGTGTTTCTATTATTTGAAGATTTTTTTCTATAATATGAATTTTTTTTTTAATCATGACACACAAGTTAATTAAACATAAGCAGGGATTTGTGGGCTGCATAAATATTCACCCTCCGCGGTCAATACTTGGTAGAAACCTTGGCTGCAATTACAGCTGCAAGTCTAATGGGATATGAGTCAGCTTTGCACATCTGGATCCTGATCATCTGGTTTCTGGAAAATCTGAGTAGATTCATGAAATAAAATCCAATGAAGTCTATTTCAGTTCCAGGGTGTAACAGTACAAAATGTAAAGATATTCAAGGAGGGGTGAATACTTACGCAAGGCACAATACAGTGATTAAGAGCGCAGTGCTTGCCTATATAATTTACATAAAGAAAATCAGACAATTTTAAAATCGAAGGTTTGAATGAAAGGGTGTGACAGGAAAATATTAAAGTTTCATTGAAGTCAACTTTAATGTAAGTGACCAGTTCTCACATGACTAGCCATGTGATACATGTGATACTTAACATCGATACACTAATTAGGGCTGAAAGTTTTTGTTTAATTATCAGCCAAACACATATATTGCTTAATCACAACCTCAGCACTTGATTTTTGCTTGTCACACTATGTTCGACACTTTAAAAAAAAAACTGATTACCCGTAGCACATTTAATAATCTCCTCTGTCTTCCCCAGCCACTTTAGCGAGTTCTTGCGGAGCCATTATTTTTGCAAGTACCAGATCGAGGTGCTGACCAGCGGTTCTGTGTTCTTGGCAGACATCTTGTTCTGTGAGTCTGCCCTGTTCTACTTCTCTGAGGTGAGGACCCAGTTAAGGGTTTTTTTTTTTTTTTTTAAAAGCTCTAATTACACCCCAGTACACATTTCTATTTATTTATTTATATTTTAACTTTTTTACCACTGTAATCATAGTGTTTCTCCTTATTATTGCTTTTTGGTAAAGATGCCGTCTCTTAATGTACAGTATATAATGATGTAAAAATGCTGAGTATTTACAAAGATTTAATATAAAAAAAGTGCAAGCGGGCAGGAAAGTTGAATGAAGTGTAGAAAGTTTATTTATTTATTTATTTTTTTAAGATATTAGTGAAAAGTGCTGAGGGAGTGTTTGTTGTAATGCCTGAATTTGGCTGTTATGTGCAGTACATGGAGAAGGAGGACGCAGTGAACATCCTGCAGTTCTGGCTGGCTGCGGATAACTTCCAGGTTCAACTGGCTGCTAAAAAAGGACAATACGATGGACAGGAGGCACAGAATGACGCCATGATCCTTTACGACAAGTAAGACATCCTAGTTACACCAGACATCCTGATGTTTTGGTTTTTCTGCCAACTTTCATAAGGAATTAGTTACTGTTACCACCCCGAAGTTCATTATTTTCCAACAGCACTTCCTGAAGTGTTTTATTCCTCTTGTACAACAGCAACTTTCCAATGATTACAATTTTTCATTTATTAAAGAATACCTTAATGTGCTTTCTTGCTAGATACACTTCTATTTCAATGTAAATATGACCTTAATATGTTTGACTCCATTGATGTATATGAATTTCAAGCACTTGAAATGCACATGCAAGTACATTTTGAAAGCCTAATTGAATCTCATTAGCAATTCTATAATATGATTTCAGCCCTCGGTGAACAAATAACAACTTAGATAACTGTAGGTTGATGAGATTTTTTTTTTTCCCCTCAATAGGTATTTCTTTATTATTGACACACCTGTATTCCTTTTGTCCCATGTACTATTGTATTTCAGTAGAATTCCATGTAGACGAAAGAGGTGAATACTGTGAATACATGATGGAGTGAAATAAATGTGGTTACTCGTTGTCAGGTATTTTTCACTCCAAGCCACAAATCCGTTGGGTTTTGGCGACTCGGTTCGGATGGAGATCGAGTCAAATATCTGTCGAGAGGGCGGCCCTCTGCCCGATTGCTTCACCACTCCACTACGCCAGGCCTGGACCACCATGGAGAAGGTCAGTCAAGACCTCACCAACACCCAGAGCACAAAGGAATCCCGGGTTTAATCTGCAGAGCCCATTTTGTGTAGCGTTACAAATTAGGCCAAACACTATTATTTTGTAAAGCAAATGTGATTTTTACATAAATAACTGAAATCTAAATTAGCGTCTTTTAATTAGAAGAAGTAGCTCTAATTTTAGAGACAAAGGGGCTCTTTTCTCCTGTTGTTTTTTATTATTATTATTATTATTATTATTATTATTAGCATCTTCTCTTGAGGCAGAATAATTTGCAGTCATTATCATATCTAAGCCAAGCGTGACATGAATCAGAATGTATTTCGGCTTCAGGTGGATGAGCCATATTTAGCTGCAGTAATACGATTCACTCTGTCGTCTCCTTCAAAAAAGGACTTAAATGGATTAATCACTTAAAACAATTAGCGTTCAAATGCATTTGATTATTAATTAGCATTTTTTATTGAACAAACAGTAGTGCTCAATCAAAGAGGCAGAATCACATAGACGTTATTGTTTCAGGTTTTTTTTCCTTTTTATTTAAAAAAAGTGTTTTCTTGTCACTGATATTAACCGAAGTGGTACATTTCTTTGGCTACCCAGACCCATGTTTAAAAAAAAAAAAAAAAAAAAAATCATTCCCTTCAGCAATGCACAGTGAGGCCAAAATCAAAACGGCTTCCTATTCACTATATACACTTACTACATAATGTTCTTGTGACATCTATGTAGTGCGCTATAATGTCTAATAGGATGCCATTAGGGATCGAGCCACAGAAAAACAGTGACTCCAGTAAGTAATATTGGAAATTCTTTACTACTTACCTTTAATAGCATGTTTAAAGGCATTTTTTAGTATTTAATAAGAAAATGCATAGGTGAGTAAAAAAAATTAAGAAAAAAATGGAAAAGTGTTTTTTTTTTTCTAAATCAAGGCACAAAAAGTTCAGAAATCATGTTCAACAGGCAAAACCCATTGTAAAGATCTTCAATTTTTGAATATGGATCATTTATGTTTAAGTAAATAATCGCACTGTGGGGAAAAAAAAAAAAAAAAACTCCATACAGTAGATGAGGTGTGTATTTCTTTTTCTAGCAGCATGGCGTCGTGGAATTATCCCTGTTTTCAGCATATTTGTTCCTCTCTGTTGTTAACCCTAGGTCTACTTGCCAGGCTTCCTATCCAGTGACCTGTACTACAAATACTTGAGTGACCTCATCAATTCCGTACGGGCGGATGAGTTCATCGTGGGAAACTCGGTGGCGTCGGGTCAGGGCGCGACCATGGACAACGACCGCAGCTCCGCCACCTCGGAAGGGTTGCAGGCCCAGGTGACCTTTCAGCCGCATGCTTGATCAGATCCCTGCACTCTCATTGGCTGGCCTTGGCTTATGGCATTTCTGTATGCCGCGATGACATTTCGCTCATGACGGAGGACAGGGCCTTGTGTAAATGTTACTATGTTACAAGGAGTAGTTGATAATTTGAACATGGGACTAAAGAAGTAGATTTCCATCTGAGAGTTGTTTGCCAAGTCTCTCTTAATGATCTCCAGCAGCGCCCCAGGCATGTAGTGAGAAACTGTATTGCTGATATACTAATAAGGCTTTAGATGTGTACAGTATTTTACCAAATCATAAAGTCATTAACTAGGCAACTCAAAGCCCCAGTTCCATGTTGTGCTTGCCTGGAAGTCCAATTAACTAGGCTAAAAAGTGGCCACCAAGGTAATTTACCTCAGAAGTATGACTTATTATGTGCATTAGTGCAAGCTATGGAAAATAAGTGAGTACTTGTATCCCTGGGACTTCAGTAGGCATAGTGTTTATCTTCTCCTGATAATGAAGCGTGTCTCATTTGTGCCTTCTGTGGTGTTCTCTAATTGCAGGTAAACACGTTATCGGAGTCTGGATAGCTCTTCGTTTTCGCTTTATGATGTACTTATTTACATCATATTCGGAAAAGAATAGCAAGCACCACATCATCATTGGACCACCAAATGAAAAACTGATAGCCTGGATACATCATTTGGTTGTCCCATGCACCCTGGCTTGCGATTTGTCCATCCCGTTCACTAGTATTGTGACAGCAGTGAACCTTTCAGGGTTCAATATTGTTATTCGATATCAGATTGAGACTGTGCATGTTTTCTTTGTAAAATCATTCCTCTAGTGTCTTCATAAGGTCTTTTTTTTTTTCTTCTTCCCTCCCACCGATACAGCAGGGCTCCAAAAAAGCGGCTGTGAAAATCCTGAAGAACTTTGATGAGGCGATAACCGTGGACATTGCCAGTCTGGACCCCGAGTCTCTGTATCAGAGACCATACGCTGGGTAAGTAACAGCGTCCAAGTGTCTCCATCATTTACAGAGTCTGTCATTTATTTATTTATTAATTAATTTAATTAAAATAATAATCAAATAACTATTAATTATTGCCTGTTAGAGTATTCCCTTCTCTGTAGATGGCTTGAAATGAAGTAGTTTTTTCTTTTCGCTGTTGTTGTTGATTGTGTCTTGTAATGTTAAGGGTTAATTAATTAAAAAAAAAAAAAAAAAAAAAAAAGGTGCAGAGATGTCTACATAATTTAACATTAGCTCCAAAATTATTCGATGGGTATAAATGGATACGAAATTTTTTTTTTTGTGGATTTTCTGTTTTCTTAGAATTTATATATTTCAGTTCGATTCAATTTTGTCTTGTATTATCATCGTGAGAGACATTTTGTGATTAATTATATGCTTTTTGCCAAATTTATAAAAGACTATAGGTGCAAAACTATTATAGCTTTTCCTTATTATTTGTTACTATTATCCATGAGTTACTGTCACCTGTGCAGAGAAGAAGAGCTGATAGACATGCGAGCATCACGTGTTGTCCTGTTGACATACTGATGAGAGGATATCTTATTATTCTTATTAACACTTGTTTAGAAGCCTTGTTTAATGGGTATGAAAGTTTTTATCTGTTAAGAGATACCGTCTCCTCTTCTGTTCAGAAGAATGACCTTTGGCAAAGTCAACGAGCTGGGTCAATTTATCCGGGAAGCCGAGCCAGAACCGGACGTCAAGAAATCCAAGGGTAAGAAAAGCACAGCACCATGATCGTTAAACCAAATTGTTAAAACGCTCTTAAGTCTCCATTCTTTGGAAGATGTTCTTATATTGAGTCCAGTTTATAAACGATAACCGTCTGTCTGTCTGTCAGCGAATATTTTGAGTCCCGTCTGTCTGCTTGTCTTGTCTGATGCACACACTGGCATGCGGGTTGTGTTACACGCTGAGTGAATCGGCTCTCGACTCGTGCTGAAGTGCTCTTCAGGCCTGGGTTTGAGTGACTTGAAGTGGGTGTTGCCATGGTGATGAGAAGTCTGTGATTTGGTGTGATTACGATGAAGAGCAGGAGATGAAAGGAGAAATCTCTCTCTCTCTCTCTCTCTCTCTCTCTCTCTCTCTCGTTTCACCCACTCTCACTCTTTGTCACATTCTGTCTTTGTTCCGTGCTTTGGATAACAGTTTTTGAGATTGACTCAAAATGTAATGCTGAGCCACTGAAGCGCAGCGCGGCCACTCGGGCGTTTTCCATCTGTCTGGTACACAATCAGAGTTCACGGCTTCTGATCCTACAGTCGAATTCACACTGGTCCCAGATGCTGTTGTGGAGCCAAGGGCAGCTCAAACCGCTCTCTCTGCTTCTCTCCTAGGTTCAATGTTTTCCCAAGCAATGAAGAAATGGGTGCAAGGAAACACAGACGAGGTGAGCGTGTGAACTATCGCACTGCAGTTCAATTAACTGAAGCCTAAATTGAAATTAAAGAAGCCAAAAAATCGTGATGATTAAAAATACAAATCTTTCTGTAGTCCTGGTTAAACATGACATAATTCCAGTGATCTCTTGGAACAGAAGACTTTGCACTCTGTGTATATTGTTTAACAATCGTATTTGTATTTCTGTGTTTCTGTGACCACTCGTTCTAGGCTCAGGAGGAAATGGCGTGGAAGATTGCTAAGATGATAGTCAATGACGTCATGCAGCAGGGACAGCAGGGGATCCCACTACCAACATCCAGTCAGGTATAATAAGTGTGTACCGAATTCTTTGTATAGCAGGGGATAATTCTGTACAAAGCAGGATCATTTTATAAATGATATCTATCAGAACTGCTTCTACAGTGTCTGAATTTAAATGTTTGTTAAAAACTCATCTTTTCTCCCGTGCTTTTAATGATAGATGATTGGGTTGTTTTAAGGTTATATGGATTTTATTGTCATATATAAGCCTATGCAATACTAATGCAGCGATTAGGTCTGTGCATTTTTTTAAATGCTGTAATTAGGTTTATGCTTTATGTACAGCACTTTGGTCAATTAAAGTTGTTTTAAACGTGCTTTATAAATGAATTGAAATTGACAACCTAGGGAAACCTTTCACATGGATAGATTATGAGCGTTTCTACTATATATTTATGAACGCTACAAAGCTACAGGCTTATTGAACTGAAATATGTTTCTCTTTTGCATTAAGCTCTGTCCAAACCTCGCATTTAACGATTTCACTTCAGTTACACACATTTTTAAAATGGTCTAAAACTCTCTAAAGAGTGTGGAAGCACTCTTCTCTCTTTTGACAATATGATGGCTCAGAAGCATCAGAGATTCAGTATCTGATTTCACACTGAATTGATTAGGCTTATGTCCAGTTTCCTTCAGGTGTGTACCTATCTAACACCTTGATCAAAGCGTGATATTCACTGTGTAAGGAAATGTGGAAAACGGTTGGCTTTTTTTTCCAGCAGCACAATGTCCGATGGGCTTTCCCTGTCTGCCACACACACACACACACACACACACACACACACACACACACACAGCTTTTGCAGTTAGGTACAAAATATAAGAGTTGGTTACCTTGGAAGCCTTAATCAGTATTAACCATGAATCTGTGATGTGTTATAGCTATGACTTTGTGCGCTGATGAAGAGGGAAGACTCGCTCTGCTCTCAGCCTCCAAGCTGCTTCCGTCAGAGCCGAAAACCTGGAGATAAAACAACGGCATTTCCCCAGTGGCGAGTTATGTAATAATGAAGCTAAAACAAAGTGCTGCAGTTCCACAACCTCCTCTGAAGTCGTGTGTGTGTGTGTGTGTGTGTGTGTGTGTGTGTGTGTGTGAGTGTGAGAGACAGGAAGATGTCTGTATGTACACTTGGGTCATGTGACCAACATTTCAAGCATTATGAAGGCTTTATTTTAATGTAAAAAGAGGAGCCCAAATAAAAAAAAAAATAATAAAGCAAGCATGATTGGAACCAGATGTACAAGCGAGATGGACTTCTAGAACAAAATCCCAAACAGACAGTGAGACGAGATGAACACGGAGACAAAACGAGTCCTCTGTGTTGTGCTGTTACCATGCCAAGCGCATAAGACCCTGAACAAAGTCACTATAAAGCCCGGGTTACTCCAATCCCTTACCAATCCTCGTTTCTTATCTTCCCTCAGAAGCTTTCTTCCTCCGATTTTATGAGGCTGGCTAAAGAGAGCCTCTTTCATTCTTTTTTTTTTTTTTTTATAGTGCAAAGATTTACCCATGGTGGCTATGTAAAGTTTTATTTGCAGGCGTGTACGTATCGCTGTGCCGTTAAATCGGACTACGACAGCAGGATTTTATCATCACGTTTCCGGAAACTGAATGGAACAATACGTTGTTACAGTTTAAGTTGATTTAAACTGACAGATTCAACTCCCCTCCATGTCGACTCCAGAATCAGCTCTTCTCTGTAGTCTTACTCCAACATGGACATGTGCTAGTGCAATGTTAAACCCCCACATCTCCAGTCTATGATGATGTAGATTTCTGGTTTCGATTAATGTAACTTCTTTTTTTATGGTGAATGTCTTTGTTTGTTTTTCTTTTTTCTTGTTTTTTTTTTTTTAACGAGTTGTCACATGTGTGTGTCTAAGCGAATTCCAGTGATGCCTGTTCTTTGAGAATAGGATACTCTGAACACGCAATGATACTGCTTCGGACCTCGTCGAGATGTGGACAAGAACCAGAAACAGACGGACTTTTGGTACTATGTACCATTATTATGTTTTCTGACATGTATGTGTACTTAATCTATAATATATTTAAATTGTGTTTGATTTAAATACATATATTATTGAAACGTCTCTGTATTCTTTTATGTGTAAGTCGTTTACTTTATTAGGAACACCCATACCCCTGCTCATTCATGCAGTTATCCGGTCAGCCAATCATGCGGCGGCAGTGCACTGCATGAGATCATGCAGATACAGGTCAAGAGCTTCAGTTAATGTTCACAACAAACATCAGAAACGTGATCTCACTGACTTGGACAGTTGAAGATGGGGGGAAAAAACATCACCTGATCTTTTTCCAATCTACATCTGTCCAGTTTCGGTGAGCCTCGGTCCACTTTAGCCTCAGATTCCTGTTCTTGGATGACAGGAGTGGAACCCATTTGGCTTAAGATTCGACATGTGCATTCTGAGATGCTTTTCTGTTCACCACGGTTGCAAACAGTAGTTACTTGAGTTAAGCTGAGACTTCCTGTCAGCTCAAACCTGACTACTGATGCTCCTCTGACCTCTCTCATCAACAAGGTGTTTCCACCCGCAAAACATTTTTTTTTCCCCGCACCATGACTCCATCTTGTATGTGAAATTCCCAGTTTCTGAAATAATCAAACCAGCCCTTCTGGCACCAACAATCATGCTAAGGTCAAAGTCACGAAGACCTAATGTTTTAGTTGAACATTAAGTGAAGTTCTTGACCTCTATCTGCATGATGTTATGCACTGCACTGCTGCCACGTGATTGGCTGATTGGCTGATTGAGCAGGCGTACAGGTGTTCCTGTGAGTAATGAAGTGGCTGGTGAGTGTAAATTGCAGCTACACCACATTCACAAAGATATTTATCAAGTGTAATGTCTTAGTAGATACAGCAAAGTGGCTTTTAATTAGCACAAGTGAACAAATTGTGGAAAAGATCATGCAGCATAAACTAATCCAGCTGCATCATGGAAAGAAAGATGGATCTTTGCGTCTGATTCTCATCCTTCCTGTGAGGATGAAGGATAGAAAAGAAATGTCCAATAGAGGGCAGTAGCACCCTTTCCCATTTTAAATACTTACTCTGTCTCGTGCTGATTGAATGTACAAACATCTCAGAATTACCAACAGTTAATGACTCTTATTATTCTGTATGCTGTGGCTGCAATAATTAATTATCACTGCTGTTGAGGACAGGAACGGGAAAGTCATTTTGACATGTTGCACCTAAAATTTGCAGTGACAATTTATCATTTGGGCATGTAGTAAACCAGTTAAATTTAGAAACTAATATAATGAGAGGTCAGTGTCATTGGCTGGGTCCCAAAATCATACACTACAGTACTAGATAAGCAGATGTGCTGCATTGATTCTCAAGGGGAAGGTTGTGTGCAAACAGATAACACGCTATTTGAAACAAGACTGTAGTCATGCACTTATTAGATACTGTTGTTGGATATTTTATCAGGATAACACACTTGGGTGCACTTCCTAAGTACACAATTAATGCAGAAAGCAGCTTGGTGATAATGGCAAAGGAAAAACTCCCTGAGAGGACATGAGGAAGGAACCCACCCTCTTCTGTAGAACTTGTAATAGTGTGATAATCAATCATTGTTGAATCAGTGTGTTGAAAGAGTGTTTAGTGAGAGTCCTGGGACGTGCACAGGACAGACTTTATGATTACCTCAGCAGTTCTCAGGTACAAATCAAGTATCCAGGTGCGATTATGAGTTGACGCAAAGCTGAGAAATGGGAATAAACTGGTTCTGTGAAGGGAAGATCTTTAGGGCATCCATGGAGGAGCTGTAGAAGGTGAGTCCCAGGTGCACAAGTAGAGCATCATGATGAAGCAGCTACAGCAGGTGTGTTCAAGATACTGCACCAGTACTCATAATACGCATTGCCTCTTATAATAAAGCCTCACATTTGACACAAGTATTGGTGTTTTGAGACACTATTTAGTGCGCTAGGATGCGGTTTGGAGTGTGGCCATTGAAAACATCTCGAGGCAACGCCCACCGGCAGCTGACGCGCGTAAACCGGCGCGCACACGCACGCACGCACGCACACGCACGCACGCGCGACTGGAGAGGCGCTGCTCCGTAACCATTCACTACTGTGTGTGTGTGTCAGCTAGGCAGTTTGCAGAGCTCTGGACAAGACTGATTTGGTTTCGGCTCGTATTTGTGTTTTGTGTACCAGCTTGTGATTGACAATGCATGCGTCCTGCTGGAATACCGCGTCCTAGAAGTAGCGCGTGTTGGGATTTTACTCCACTGACGTTTGCCGAAACTTCGTGGCGCGCGCCTTGCTCATCCGCGTCCTCTTTCATTTCTTGTACCGGATTAAAGGCTTTTCACTTCACCGCGCACTTCACATGGTATACTGGTTCCCAGAGCAGGGTATGCTCGTTTCCACGTACAGCGCGCGCACTCCAGATGCATGTACTGCTTGACCGGGACAGGAAAGAAGCCGCGGTTGGCACCGGCACCATGTTCAGCTGTGTGGGCTGCTTCTGGCTGCTGCTGTCCGCCGCGCTCGTTGCGCTCTGCAGCTTCAGCTTCATCTCTCCAGCCTGGATCGTGAAGGAGCAGCAGCACGGGAGGAGCGGCCACTCGGTCAGTTTCGGCCTGCTCTGGCACTGCTCCGAGTCTCTGGACCACATGTACACATGCTACGCGTTTGGCGGCATTGGGAGGTTTGCCGAGATTCCCTCCAGCTCCTGGCAGGTAATGATGGCACTACTACTTCTACTACTTGTACCACTGCTGCTGCTACTACTACTACTAATACTTGTACAACAACAACAACTACTACTACTACTAATAATAATAATAATGTTAATAATAATAATACTTGTACACAACTACTACCACTACTTCTACTACTACTTGTACCACTGTTGCTACTACTACTACTACTAATACTTGTACAACAACAACTACTTCTACTACTACTAATAATAATAATATTAATAATAATAATAATTCTTCTACACAACTATTACCACTACTTCAAATAATAATAATATTAATAATAATAATAATACTTGTACACAACTACTACCACTACTTCTACTACTACTACTTGTACCACTGCTGCTACTACTACAAATACTTGTACAACTGCTACTACTACTACTACTACTAATAATAATAATATTAATAATAATAATAATACCTGTACACAACTACTACCACTACTTCTACTACTACTTGTACCACTGCTGCTACTACTACAAATACTTGTACAACTGCTACTACTACTACTACTAATAATAATAATTAATAATAATAATACTTGTACAACAACTACTACCACTACTTCTACTACTACTTGTACCACTGCTACTACTACTACTAATACTTGTACAACTGTTGCTACTACTACTACTACTACTAATAATAATAATAATACTTGTACACAACTACTACCACTACTTCTACTACTACTACTAATTGTACTACTACTTGTACCACTTCTTTTATTACTGCTAAAACTTGTACATGCTGCTACTACTACTACTACTACTAATACTAATACTAATAATAATACATATACAACAACTACGACCACTACTTCTACTACTACTTGTACCACTGCTGCTACTACTACTAATTGTACTACTACTTGTACATACTGCTACTACTAATACTTGTACAACTACTACTACTACTACTACTATTAATACTCGTACCACTGCTACTACTACTTCTACTACTACTACTACTTCTACTACTACTACTACTACTACAACTAATAATAATAATGCTTGTACAACTGCTTCTACCACTACTACTCCTAATACTAGCAGAACTGCTACTACTACTACTACTTGTACAACTGCTGCTACTTGTACAACTACTACTAATAATAATAACATATTATAACATCATATATCATATTATAACACATAACATCAATAATAATAATAATAATACGAAAAATCAAAAAACACATTTAGTGCTTGGAACCCTAATAGCAATTATTAAAAATTACAAATGGCCAAAAAAAGGTACTTTCACAATACCTGATATGTATTCAATTCATTTCTATTTCTAAAGAAATTGTGGACATAGATTTAAATCTCTAATGACCCAACAAAAGGTGACAGTAAGATGACCTGTGAGAGGACCTGTGAGAAAAGAACTCCTCCTCTTCTGGGTGACACCCGACAGTGAGAATATAAATCATTACAGTATACACGTGTAGAAGAGTAAAATGGGACAGTACCAAGTGTGTTCAGAATGAACAGGTTGTGGATAAAGAGTCCTGGGATGAGCACAGGACAGTGTTTATGAATACAGCAGCAGCTCTTACATAATGTACAAGTCTAGAGTATCCGGGTGAGATTATATTCTGAAGCAAGGCTGAAACTTGAGCAGAAACTGTTTTTAGGACCTATTTAGAGGAACAGAAGGTGAATCGGAAATGCAGTAAGGTCCGAGAAGAATTAGAAAAGAAAAGGGAAGAAAAAATAGAAATAGCTCCTTATCCATGAATCACATCAAATATATAATTTGAGTTTTCACTTTTGTAATATAGTGTTTTGATTGCTTTTTACTGAAATTACTGATTTCCCAGAACATTTCTGTGTCATATATCCTGAACAAAAGCAGCTTATCATTAATCACTTGTATAAAACTTGTATAAAATCAGACGGAGAGATGATGAATGAGAATGAATGATGAATCAGGTTGCCGCAACACAAGTGACTAAAGTTGAAACCAAGCCTCCAAACACTACTCATTGTACATCATCGCTAGTCACTGAGATGGTACCCTCAAGGGTAGATCTTTTGTACCTTTTACATATCTTTCACCAGGGAAAGTGTGTGTTTTGTGCCTTTTAAACTCATCTAAGATATATAATTCTACCCTAAGGAGCACTCTTGCACTTGAAATCAGTTTTAACGGTGCACTACATTCACTTTTCAAGGTAACGTACAATAAAGGCATAAAACAGAGTATACAGTATACACAGAATAGTGATACAGTATAGCAGAGTGTATATCTACTGAGAGTGAAGAATTACACAAAATGAAGGTATTTAACAGGGAAAAGGTGAGAGCAATACTCATTTTTGGTACAAAAAACATCCATTTTAACATTAAGTGATATTAAGAGAAGTTAATATATTATGAAATTGATATAATGTCATTATCTTATATCCAAATAGTTAATAAAGCACGCACAACAATGCTGTGACAATATAAAGTAAAAGTAAAAAGTAAATGAAAGTAAAGTGCTAAATGATGTGATAAGGCATGCTGTTATAGGAAAATAATCAATGACAGGGTCGTTTATGCAGCCAGATGCAAAGCATAGTTCGTTTACAATTTGTATTTATTCAAGAACATTCTTTCATACTTTTTATCCATTTAGAGTTACCGTTAATGTTGTGGAATGTTCATAAGACAAGTTAGGTCTTGTGATCATTTATGTAACAGCAGCTGTAAACAGTCTCTTACAGTAACTGTCTCTTAAAGCTAATAAGACGAAAAAAAAAACAACAACACAGGTTGTTATTAGTCATTAGACTTTCTTGTGGTGAAAAACTTAAAGGAACAGCTTTATCTCATTTCTGTTAGAAAGTTCTGACAATGGAGACTCCTTTCAAAAATGTTAAATAAACGTCTCATTGTGTAAAATTTCACTTTTCTTCGCTAAAAACACTTAATGATACTATAGTTACAATAACAATGATAATGTATTAGTAAGAGGTCATGAACTGTCAGAGCTGCTGTTATAGAAAAACCTTCTGATCAATCTGAATGAAGAATTTAACAGCATTGTGGTATAACAATAATTATTTTTAAAAAAAACAGTATGAATATAGGCTAATATGAGAAGATATAAAATAATCTGGCAAACATTTCGGCTTGGAAGTGGCTTGGAGATCAAGCATGTGGTGCGACGTGGGGTGCCAATGAATATTCATTAAAGTATTATGGTAATACTTTTACCACTTGTGTGAAACTTCTGCAATACATACTTAATATGCTAATATCTTGTTGGCAGATGGAGAAAATATTTAAATAATATATAGAAATGTCATATTCGGTGCCACAACCATAAAGAGATTTGTGATTAACCCTCTTCTAACACACTGAATTCAGCTCAGAACTGAATCAGGTGTGTGAAAGGAGGAAAAATGATAAACTCTGCACTGCTGTAGTACGACAGGACTGGAGTCGAAACCGCCGATACATTATAACCTGAGATGTGTAATGTCCTGAGACAGATAATTAGTTGCAAGTACTGGTCCTGTCTATCATTTGGGAATAGTTACCATGATACATACTAAAAAAAACAAAAAAAAAGAAAACCTAGTGTCACAGTGCAACTGGATAGATTTGGCAGTTTTGGTCATTAGAGTGAACATCTCATTTTTCCATGAATGTGAGGAGGTTGGCGTTTTTGTTGGTGTTAGAAATGATTTTTTTGTTAGTCTTAGTGGTTTGTTGAGGAAACACACTGATTTTGTGTGGAAAGTGTGAAGGTTGTGTGGGTTGCTTGTGTTTGGAGTTGAGTTTGTGGAAGAAAGTGGGTGTGTGGGAATTGTGTGGGAATCGTTTCAGCTCCTCCTGGACTTTCGTCCAGCTTCTTACTTGGCCGTGAGGACAAGTCTATTCACCACACCAATGCAACAGGTGAAGATGGTTTTAGTGGTGGAGATTGAGACAGAGATCATATTACACTAATTGAGAATTGACTATAGGCTTTTATTTCCTAGTTTTTCAATCTCGTAATGGTAGAGCACCATCATACATCTCTGAACGCCTGATAAACTGTTCCAAGTTGTGTCTTAAGATCATCCAGTGTTAGCCTTGTCCACAATCCACATATAAAAACCAAAAAAAAAAAAGAGTGGTGCTCTTTTGTTTTTATGAACACACTTCCAATAAACATTTGCCTGGCTCCATCTATTGTGATTGTGATCTACTGATTTAAAAAAAAAAACTGCTTCCAACTAGCTTTTTGTCACGAATTCCCCTCTCAGCGTGCGGTGTGTTTCCCAGCGCAAAGAATGGCACTCTTGTTTGTTTGGTTATGAGTTCATGTCATGTGCTTTTGTTTATGTTTTAGCCATGTGCCTTTGTTTTGGTTTCAGTCCTGTATTAAGCTTGTTCTCCAAATGTGTGCACCTGTTCCGTGTTAGGCCCTTAATTAGTTTGTGCATTTATACCCTGCTGTTTCTTTGTTTCAGTGTTTGTCTGCATGTTTTCTGCTTTGATCCATGCTACGGACATTGATAATGATTTTCGGATTGCACGTAATGAATACCATTCCATTGAGTTTACGCACACCTGCCTATAGTGGCACATTACCTTTACATTACTTTTATATGAGTTTAATTCTTGTACTTTTATTCAATTCTTTACACACTTTCATTATACATTTTAATATTTCATAGTGTTATTTTCTCCTTTCTATCACTGCAGTTTTTGTTTCTTTAAATCTATCTTTATAAGCTGCTATTCTTCTTCTTCTTCTTCTTATTATTATTATTGGGAGACAAAAGATGGTGGTTATTCTGCTCTGTTACTCTTAGCACCGTCTCCAGTTGACTGGTGTATGAAATACGGGTATCATTTTATTGCTTTGTCTGCTCTTAAGTTACTCTCTCTGTGACTTTATAACAACAACGAGGCGACCCAGTGGTTTGATTTGCCACAAAGCTGAAAGAGGGATGAGAGCTACTATATTTATACTATACTTCCTCAGTATCACAGACAGTTGTGGTTGCAGGAATGAAGCCAGCAGCCTGGTGGAACATATTTTGATGCTGATTACTTTGTTTACAGGCTATGAGGGTAGATTTTTTTGTTGTTGTAATGCTGCAGGATATTCAGACTCCTGCACAAGTTTAAATTCCTCTGTGCTGGTGTTTTGGGGGTTTGATGAATTCTATTTTGGGTCAAAAATTATTGAAAAGAAATATTGAAAGCGAATTCAATATTCACTACCAAACTACCAAACACATCTTTAATGTAGTTAATGGCCTCTTTTTTTTTTTTTTTTTTTTTGGTATTCTGCATCCCCTATGGAAGCCCTCAACCTCACCTTTTGGTAATAATGTGAAATGTGTTAGGATATTTTTTGCACCATATCATAATTTTGAAGCAAACATTTCAACAAAAATGTCAAATTCACTTTAATACACTCTGAAAGTTGCTACAATACTGCAGATACGAACTTTTCAAACATTTAAATGCAGCTCACATCTCTTTACTTGTTGTAGGCTGATGACATCTTTAGGAGTGAACACATATTTTTGGCACTAAGGAGGTGTTTCAAATGGGAAAACCTCATGGCTTTGTATGCATTGTTCAAGCTCATTCATTAATATAGAGTTTTAAATAGCATTTCAGTCAATGGCTGATGTTAGGGTCGTATTTTAATCACAATGATCACAATTTCACAGCGATCAGTTAAGTAAGGAGTAAAAACCCTTGGAGGTGTTCTGTTATAGGGTGAAAACACTGCAAAGGCAATTTCTTTAGGCACAACAAGCAAGACTTATAATATCCAGTTGCCTAGTGCCTCATAATACACATTAGTAGTTTAGTTTTTCATCTGTTTTAGTTAGTGGAGCTGTGAAAAGAGGTTGTTTAGAGGTCAGGGTTTTTGCAGTTCAAACTGTATATAATAGCGTTTAAAAGATGAGCTCATTTACTGTGACTAAGGAACATTAATATAGGTTTGTACCGTTTATGTGAAATAAAAGGCTGTTTTTCTTTCATTTAAAATGATGAAGTGCAGTATAACTAATGTGTTTCCTAACAACTGTGATAAATAATTGCCTCTGAATGATTTGCGCATTAATGATCTAGATATATATCTGGTTTTCAACCGCGTAGAGCCGCTTTGTGATTTTATAGCGCTATACAAATAAAATTAAATTGAATTCAGTATTGAGCAAAGCAGTCATGATTATTTTTTAGCCTTATTGTGCAGCCCTAGATTCGGTCTAGATCTACGTAGGTATCAATTTTAGCCTCAATCTCTGACCAAATTCTTATTTATTATCAGACTTTCTTATTTGTCCCAATGTCCCACATTTGTTTCCTTTGTCCCAAAGCCCTAGAAAATACCAATAAGAAAGTCTGATAATAAATAAGATATAACAAGCAGATAGAACATAATGGTGCTAGTTTGCAACATCTGTGAAGTGTCTAGGGGTTAAACCTGAAGCCTACATTAGCATCCATGGCCCTCTAAAATGGTCGTTAAATTCGTCAAGACTGAGAAATTTTGTTTATGTACAGAATGTTGCTGTAGCTTGTGTCTAGTGTATACAATACAAAATCTATAGTTAATAATAGTTAATCAATTAGTATTAAAACTAATAAGTATAGTAAGTAATAAGTAAGTAATAAGTAATTAATACTAACTAGGTTTTTTACTTTTTCCTTTGACTTCATGTGTGCTTACAGTACTAACAATTAAGCACTTTAATAGATGGAATAAATAAACACATAAACTACACCTTTCATGATTCCACTGGCCGTCTGCTTTTCAGCATCCTCGTCTACAAGTCTGAGTTATTTTACACAGCTGTCAATACTTAAATGGAAAAAGCCTATTTAAGTCTCTGCCTCGGAAAGCAGCTTCGTTCTTGCCCCCTCCGTGGCATAAAAGCACTTTCTCCACTCAGAAAGCACTAGTAACCTCAGGAGTTATGACTTATGCATGAAGGCAAAAAAAAAGGAAATTAACATTTGAAAGACGATATTAATAAATTGCAGCACCATTCTTTTTGATTTGGTGGCATTTTTTCAAGACTGGATGAAGTGACGCTTGATGCTTCGGTCTTGCTCGACTCTAAGGAAAAGGACGAATTGGGTCGGAGAAATCATTCTGATATCCAGTGATATTTTCACATGCATAGCTGAGTGTGCTTGGCAGTTAGTGCTGGGATGCTAGTACATTACTTATTAATGTGCTTTGTTAGCATGTAGGAGTGAGTGCAACGTCTTCAATCTGTTTGATACGGTTTTATTACTGAATCTAAAAGTTGAATTTCACATAAGGTGCCATTGTTGTGAATTGATATCTAATAACGGAGATGCAAGATGAGACTAGTCCTTTTGTGTATAAGCCTAAAACATTTTGTTCACTGGTTTGGTTTAAACACTTCTTAAGGCTTTGCACTAGTTCTAGGTCACAAGACTGTCAGTCCTGTACCAGCAGGAGATAAAAATGTTGTCTGGATGCTATTATCATGCCTTTGTGTTCACTAGTACATATTTCTCTATAGCACCAGACACTGTCCTTATGGAAGACCCTCCCAAAACTAAAAAAAAATGCATAAATGAATGAAATGAGATGAAAATTCGTGATGGAGATTTGACTTTTGCACAGATGTTGCTTCCCTTTGGTCTATGCAATGCCCCCTACCACCTACTCCACTAGAAGCCATTAATAAAGGTGAGGGGGTCATTAATTTTTCATCAGGCTTGCTTTACGGCCTTCTGACACGACTCATTGGTGTGCAGATTATTCCAGTGATGCTCCTGCCTCCCTGCATCGCATACACACACACACACACACACACACACACACACTTTCTGTTCCACAGTAATACTAGAGCATTGTGTCTTTGTGAAGATGACGGATGATCTGGACAGATTTCATATGTTGAGACTCAGGTGGC
Organism: Pangasianodon hypophthalmus; assembly: GCF_027358585.1. NCBI lineage: Eukaryota > Metazoa > Chordata > Actinopteri > Siluriformes > Pangasiidae > Pangasianodon > Pangasianodon hypophthalmus. Next base: position 13,772,957 of record NC_069736.1, on the reverse strand, counting down.
ATAAGCTCACTTATAATAGTTCAGCAGACCCTCTGCAGGGGTTTTAGACAGGCAGGAAGTGGGCAGATGTGGCCAAAAACAAGCTTAGTGGACCAACTAAGATGGATTGGGATAGACAGGATTGGATATTGGTGACCATTTTATATTCTCATGTGGTCTTTCTTAGCTCAAGTGAAGTTTCAGAGTCAACTGAACTGTTTGAACACCAAAGGGACCATAGGTGACATTCGAGTTTGGAATTTGCCATAGACTAGCATCTGGTCAAACTTGAAACCTCTGAGCCAGATGTGCATGAAGCCTAAAATCAGACTTCCTAAGCGCAAAGTATTTACTAAACAAATATTCATCATTTGTGGCATATACACATAAACAAGCTTTTAGGATTTTATAATATACTATTGCATGAATAGTAGAGTAGGATAGTTTGATAAATCGAAGCCAATATACCAAAAGTTTGGAGGTGAGAGTTTTGACCATAATTCCCACCATTTGACTGGGAAAAAACATTCGCACAACATACTAATGGAAATTATGAGCAGGAATATTTCAGACATTTCTCCAACAAATGTAGAAGTGAGCCAACTAATTACATAAACATGCCATGAGTCCTTGAAAATAAAGCCTTAAAATTAGTTTATATTTAAGTTTACAAGGAATTACAACATATAAATTGCAGATTTGTTATATCTAAGATCAGGAAGAGATTTAACATGAATACGTCAATATGTTAATGCTAGGTAATGTTAGATAAAAACAGAAAGGGTGACATGGTGGTGTTGCCTCACAGCTCCAGGGTCCCCAGTTTGATTTAACTTAAGTTACTGTCTGTGGGGGATTTAGGATAATAATAATGAGCTAAATTGCCCCTAGGTGTGAATGAGTATGGAATATATACATTGTAATTGATAAATCTACTTTAACTCTCTTCCCTTAACTGTTGCAAGTGTGCAATGTTATGTAGAAGATACACATTTTCACAAGGGTATGCTGAAAACATTATTGGAATGCAGGGTTGGTTTCCTGCCTAAATGTGGTCCACTTGGCTGTTAAATCTAAGGTACTGATTTTTTTTTTTTGTCAGAACACATATTTGTAATGTTTGCCTCGTGTTCTGAAAAGTGCTTCTCACATTCCGGTAGCTCTCAATAAAGTATCAACTCGGAGGAAAAACTCTTAGTCTCTGTGGATCTGTAAATGAAAAAAAAACAAAAAACAAAAAGGACAAAGAAGCATCTTCATTTATTCTTCATCTTCATATTCACTTGTCAATCATGTTGACTGTTATGTTTTGGGAGAACACAGAAGGAGGGGTCATATTTGTTTAAATTTTAAGCTTCAGGTAATTTCTACCAAAACTGCTTACTGTACCTATAATCCCCATTCCTTGGTAAGATTTTAAAACAATACTTTGAGTGGTTTTAAAATTAAATTTTATGTGAACAGTCACCGGCTCAGGACACTACTCCTTCCTGCCAGCAAATAGTGTAATTTCCAGAATATTAGAGTAACTTCTAACTACCACTTACTGGTTTTATTGCATATAAGGAATCCATGACTAGTCGCTCATTGCGAAGTCTTGCCATTTCCCAGGTTTGAGCCTTCCCCAAGTTCTGAGCCTTGATATAGCTGACTGCATTGATGTGTATTGAATCCTTGCTGTTTATTGGTTTATTGGACAATAAACAAAAGGCATTGTTCAAAACAAAATCAGTACTAGTAAACAAGGTCAAGGGTTAATGTGACAATGTTTACGAATGCTGATTGTGTTTTGACCAATGCCTGTCTTATCGTTTGGAGTTTTGGATCACTCAGATCTTTGCAAATGGATTCTCACTTTGCCTCGGAGTCTAATATGTTACTAATAAAGATATATTAGCATTATTAAAATCAGATCTGCCAACTAGTGTCCGTTAAGGTCCACTCTTTATTAACCATGTTAACATTTGTGGTTGAAGTATTTAATTAAAGCTGCTATTGCAAGAAGTATACAAATGTAGGAAAGGTTATATTTACCCAGTAGCCATAGATTTATCATATTTCATGTATCGCTTTGAAGCAGTTCCCACAGTAATCAGTAATTTGAGAGAATTTAGTCTAGTAGACATTATAGTTGTATTATAATCACTTTGGCCATTGTCCTGGTTTCCTACTGGGTATCAATGGTCTACTTTAGATTGTCTGAACTACTATAAAATTACTGAGTTCTTTATAGTGTATATAATTACACAACAATATGGTGACCCCAAAGCATGCTGGGTAGCACTCAGGCACATCCATCTGGTAATAAATGTGTATCCTTGTGTTCCCCTGTGAATATGATTGGGCCAGAAACCAAATTGTTTGTGATTGCGCCTGCTTATTGTGGCTGCCTAAGTCCTCGTCTATTGTTCATCTTTTAGCGAAAATGGCAGATTCACAATACAGGGTGGGGCGTGGTGTAGAGTGGAAATCATTCAAGTACAATATGTTCCCTAAGAACATGCATGCCTACGTGTGGTGCCAAGACAAATTTATTGCATTTTGAACATATTATTGCATTTTTATACTGAGGTTGAAGAGACTCAAGGACATTTCAAATTAGAGACTAAATTACATGTAAAATATTTGACACTCACTGTGTGTATTGTGTATGTGACAGGAAGTGGAAAAAGAAATAAGAATTTCTGGCTCATTCTGCACTCTGGAATTTCTCTTTCTTACTTCTTATGTCTCCCTTCTTCTTTCTTCCTTCTTTTTCTGAGGACTTTGTCTCTATGGGATGCTTGGATGTATGTGGTATCTCAAGGAGGCAGCTGTCACTTCCTCTATCTAAGCCTTTTAGGGGTTTTGCTTATGGAACCAGGCTATAATTTGTCCTCTCTCTCCTTCAAGCTCTCTTATTGTCTGAAGACATTATATAGGTCATCAGGTTGAGCAGTACACAATGCTTGGACCCCTTTTGCACTCACACATGCAGTGAATAGGACTGCAGATCGAAGTCACTCACGGCACAAAGCTTTTTTTTTTTTATTATTTTTTTTTACTCAAGGTAGATTTATAGCCTTTGAGTTGGAGATCTGCAGACTCTCTCTCTCTCTCTCCATACAATTTCATTTCCTTCAGTAATGTGTGCTGAATGGGATATATGTGCCTGATAGGCTAATGGAAAACCTCCACTGTTAACGGGTGATGGAGGGTGGGTGGTGCGCAGCGTGGTTCAGCCGTTTACCCTGGGGATGGGGATTACTCAGAGCGAGAGAGGGCTATATGAAGGAAACAAAGTCTGACCTGATTCTTGTAGTCAGATCTTTTTTGTATGGATGGAGACCATGAAGTAGTACACAAACTAGGCAGAGTAATAACTACGATGTGAGCGTAATCACGGCTTAAAGTGGAATTTGGAAAGTGGTGGAACTGCAGGAGGTTGCAGTTTTTAAGTTAGGTCTCATGCCAGTGATCAGTGAGTTAACTTGCATTAACGTTAACATAGAGTTATCCTACGCAAATTACATTTTGGCTGTCCACACGCAAGCTAACATTAACCAAGTCAATTGAGACATATCAATTGAGATAACATGGAGGGAAAATTAAACATTGCAATAGAATACTGTTTCTGTTCATTTGCCAGGTTTCAATTAATTCACCTAGCTAGCAGTTTTCATGTGTTTAGAATTGAGTATGTGTTTTTACGAGATCAGATTACACTAGCTAGCTAGCTAACTACAGCTAGCTAGCTAACCTCATCACCAAGCCAACAAGCTAGCTGCAGGGACTTAATGGAAGGTATGATCAGCCCATATATCACTACAAGTTTGTTTAGGTTAACGTGAACAGCTTACTCACTAGCACCAAGTGATTTTGAGCATTTCTCAGTGTTTACACTAATGGATCTGTTAAAGGTGAAACAAGACTGGCTTGAACTTTTTTGTTCAAAAATGATTGGACCTTGATATTTCTGTGATGCCGTGACTGAGAGTTTGTTTCCTGCTGTCCATCATGCTGCAGGTACAAACAGAAAACTCTAATTTTTACCCTCATCAAGTTACTAATGGTGCCAGAATGCGCCTCCGGATCATTCCAGCCTACTTGAACGAAATTAACACGGACGTCTGCCGGGGGTGAAAACAAAACGAACATAAGGAGCAGAAAAGGAAACTGCAGAGACGAGTTCAGCAGACGGACGCGTCCAAAACTTCAATTACAGAGTGCACCAGCAGAATGAATGCTTAAGCAAGAAGGATAAGACCTAATATTTTATAGAACATTTTTTGACAGCTCGCCTTGTGGGAAATCAGGTCACAATGGCCTCCACCAAGAGATGCCGCCTCCGTAGGCAGCCTTCTAAGGCAGGCTTTCCCACTGGCATTCGCAAGCAGCGGGTTCTTAATTGAAAAGCGGGATTAGGAATGCAGATAGCGGGCCATTGCAGTGCCAGCACGAGGACATCAGGACACAGAGGGAGAGAATTTGTTTTCCTCCAACTCATCTCCATCAGTTTTGATGAATCTTTCTCTGGCAGTGCATTTATGTCGGTAATATGTAACTTTTATGAGAATGGCTTCGGAGCCCAGAGGGAGAAGTAGGGCAGTGGAGGGAGCTCATCCGTATCCTTGTATTTCCCCATAGCAATTCTGGACGTTGTTGTAATCCGTAATCTCATTTTGAACCACTGCCGGCAATTGTGAGATGGATGGATGGACAACAGAAGACAATTGTAAATATATATACACATAACAAAAAAAAAAGGGCTTATGCTGTTTTACCATGAACCTCAGGAGAATAAAGACAAATATCAGCCTGCCATTGATACAAATAAACCTTGATAAAATAATCTTGATACCATCAGATGCAGAATTAGCTATTTTACTGAATGTTTGCTTCCCGCATGTAATCCATACAATAATATTCTTCCTAAATTAATTTCTCAAATAATTAACAGCACATACAACCATTATCTCTACTATCAGATTTACACTTATTCTAGACAAAATAGCACTTTATTTCATTTTATTAGGCACAAGATAATCTTTTCACATTTGTGGTCGATTGCTATTTTCAGGGTCAAAAGCAAAACCCTGGTGTGTGAGGGGAAAGGATGCGTTCGTGTCTCAGTGCTCAGTGCTCGCTGACATGAAGTGCTCTAATGCAAGTCAGTTTCTCGGCACTTTTGTGTGTGCGATTCATGAAATCTCGTATTTTTAATGACAGCGCTTACTGATACTGCTCTGCATGCTCAGGTTGGCCAGTCTTTATTAAAGACATTGTTTAAATGCTGTAAAGTTTTATCAGGTTACTTGTATTGTGTGAAGATGCTGTTGTTTCTCCTTTTGATATTTTCACAGAGCATAGTTTGCAGTCTGCGTTGCTTTGATCATTAGTCGTGAAATAGATCGATGTTGTTTCGTGTGGTCTGTTCATTAGCACAACATCATACACTAAGCTTATGTCACATGCTATCATCTGGTATCAGATGTTGGTATTTGAGCATTATTATGAGTACAAGCATTAGGAAATAAGCATGGATTCGGACTGATTCCCATTACCAGTATCTGTACCCGCTTTTTTTTCATCAACATACATTTTTTTCTCATAGATCAGATTTCAAGCCAGTCACGATTGTGTCGTAATTAGTTAGTCTTGAACCAAGACACATGGAAAGATAAATGACTAGGGAAAGTCATTTAAGTGCACTCTTTCACTCCCAAGTTGACCCTTCAATAGTATAGTGATGACAGACTATGACACTACCTGTTAAACCTCAGATGTTCCATCATTTACCATCTATAAGAGAAGCTGTAAAGATGGAAAAATGGTTACTTCTCTTAATGACACTGTTCCATCATAGGCTGTCTTTCAAGGGTCCTATGTGGCTCAAAGCTAACCAAGGATGTCACTGCCTGATTTTACACAGACAACCCAATCTGAGACTAATTTCGTCTTTGCGTTAGAGAGAAGCTGGTGCATTTGTCACATAGATTAAACTTATTGGCCATGGGAATTTAGAGACATCCCATTTGGCTTTATGTCAAAGGTTCTCAATCCCAGGTGCAGGTCCACGTACGCTATCCACATTTTTTTCCTTCTTACATTTTTGGATGGTTTTAATAAATATCTCATGAGTTGAGTATGTTTTTAATGAGTTTTAATGAGTTTTTTTCCAAACCTGAGGTGACCTGAGAGTTTGGTATATTTGGTCAAGTCTGAATGAAACGAATCTCACCTCAAAACAGTGGTCTGGGGTTCATTTCAGGTGAACTTGACTTGTCATGCTATTAGAGCAATGAGTTCATTATTGGCACATCTCTGGCCATTTTACTCATCTCCTAGGTCTGCCTGTCTTAAAATCCTTTCAAGTGACTTTAAATACTGGTGATGGACCCAAATGAACATCAATAGGAAAAAGAGTAGATGTTCCTCAAACAATTCCAGAACTGATCCTGCACTCGGATCTTAAGGCTAGGTGAAAATACTCTTGTGAACACAGACATCAGCCAATGTGCAAGACCTCTAAGACCAGCATTGAGAATCACTGCTACAAGCAACAGAGGTGATGATGGAGGCTCATACAAGAACCCATACTATGGCCTTGATTTATGAAAGATTTGCGTGCAAACCTAAGAAAAAAAAAGTGCAAATGAGCGTACAAAGGTTTGCATCTTTCATTTCAGCAGATTGTCTTGTTTGACTTAATGAATTTGTGATTTGGTGCATTTCTACATAAATGTGATAGGTACAGATTGGAGTCAATGCAAAATACATTAGTACCCACAATGTGATTTACCGCAGACGGAGAGTCAGTTAGGTATAAATTATAATGACCACTACGCAGGGAACAATATTTACGAGAGAAAATGAGAACGTTTCTTGAAATTAGGACATGCATGATCACAGGAAAGTTGGTTTTATATTTGATATTCGCTGCATGTTTGCATCTTCAAAGAGAGCTGGTGAATACCTTATGAACAGAGCACACACACTCTTCTCTACACCATGTTATTTTGCATTCATATCATATTTTGAACAGCTTTTTGATGCTGTTTAATCAGCGTAATGCTTAACAATTAATTACACATGCGTGTGAAGTTTCATGTGAGAAGTTACACTTTCAGGAGACGTCCTTTAGTTAGCACACGCAAAACCTCTCCCGATTTGCTTGCAATGTCGTTTACGCAATTCTTATTTGTAAACAACTCGCAACATTTCCACTAATAATACATATTGGACTGGAAATATAAAAATAATACTTGGGTTTATTTAGTTTAGTATTTGGGATCTTAGCAAATCAGTGCCTGATTCCAGTTTATTAGTTACTACATATTTCTAGAATCTAATAGAATTAAGATATATTATAAGAATTCATTATAAGAGGTTTTAAGAAGAGAAAACTGAACAGCTGAAAATAAAAAAGAAATAGGAAATCTGTAGCCAGAATTTACAGCTTAAACACACTACAAAAGTTTTTATTTTCTGTATTTTCTTCTCAGTTTTGCCAAATTATTATTATAACTAAGAGAATAATACAACTATTGTATGTGCTGTCATTAGAGCAGTGAAAGGAGCATTCATATATTTTACCATTTGAATGAAATATATGTCTTCACAACTATATGCTTGGCAGAAAAATTAAGATATATTTTATTTTTCACATACAGATTGCTGAAATGATGAAATAAATTGACAGGGCTGTTCTGTATGAATAATCAGCATATAAATATGAAATGCACGGCACAGATTTGTTTGATCTATAAGCTAGAGGGAGGAAAGCTGCCGCTGTATCTGCAATATTTTCCCGAAAATAATAAATAGCTTAGATTTGGTGTTAGTTGTCTGCAGAATGCACTTGCAGAGTTACAGCAGGTTACGGCAACGCCCACAGAGTATCTGCTTCCCATTGATTTTCCTCTGCCGTGGTGACATTCAAGACCCTGTTAGCAGCACAAGTTTCCAGGGAGGAAAAAAAAGCCCCAGACTTATGAAAAATACCAAGAAAAAAAAAGAGAGAGAGAGAGAGAGAAAGAAAGAGAACGTTTGCAGATTGACATTGGAAAAGTCCAGGAGGTAAAAGAACGGTCAGGAACGAGAGGACGTTGACAAGAAGTAAGAGAACGGCAGATGGAGTGGAGGAGAGCGATTGAAGGAAAAGAGGAGCAGAGAGGGAATGCTGAGTCGCTGCTTTGGCTGCAGCCGCTGTCCATTCATTAAGCAGCTTGTCAGCTCAGCTCGCACCGCAGGAGACGCAGTGGATAGTTTATGTATTGATTGAGCTGCAAGCTCAGAGCCATTTTTTTCCCTTTAGTGCAGCTTAGCATGATGCATAGAGCGTCTACCATAAACTAAGGTAGTTTACACACACACACACACACACACACACACACACACAGGGTTTCATTTGTTTACAACACAGACAGGTAGAAGTAAAAATTCAGTGCTGGCATGAGTTCAGGAAAGAACGTGATATTTGGGGTCATGTTTAATACTATGCTTTGGAATTCTTAAATCTGATTGGTCAGAAGGCTGCAGAAAGGTTTGTGAGGGAATGACTATGTTTTTAGCTGCTATGACGTAAGTGATAATAGGAACTAATTTGTTTCGCAGACACTTCACAACATTAAATATAACCATAAATTGTATAAAAAAAGTATGACAATTGTTAATCTTGGCACAACTGCTGTGGAATAGGAGGAATAAAAGTCTTTGGGATGAGACGCACCCATGTTGTTGATTATTTTCCTATAACAGCAGGCCTCTGTTGTGTTTTATTGCTTACATACTGTAAATCATTTGCTCAGTATTCCAGTAGTGCCTCTCTGTCACCCAGCATGCTTTGTACAAATATATCATACAATTAGCAAAACACAATACACCAATTCTAGTTTTTCCACTGCCGATACAATACCACTGCCAAGTTAAATATATGAAACATCATGTGGCATCATTAAGACAAGTTGTGGACTTGTCAGTCAAAATAGCACGTCTTCACGGCAGAACAACTGATTTCATGCCTATCTATGGAAACTATCATCCCCAATGGTGATATTCAGCACACTCGATTCTGACTGCAAGCTAACATTTACACTGTAGCATTTAACTCAGTCATAGTGCTTGTTAAATAAGGCTGTCATTTTCTTTATCAAATATTAAAATTCAGTTGAGGGGTGTAGCATATGAAGAGGAGAAAGTTTGCTGTTTCGCTGAATTAGCTTCTTAACAAGCTAGGCTAGTCAAAGAAACTGTACTATACTATACACACTGTACTATATTTGTATATGTGATAAAGGCTCTTCTTAATTTCTTCTTCTTCTACTACTACTTCTTTGCAAGAAGTGACAACAGAGACAAACTTGCTAGCTAGCTAACCAAGCTACTGTATATGCTTGATATAGCATGGTTAGCTAGCTAGCAAGTTTTCTCTGGCATACTAGCAGCCTTTTCTGTAACTGCTAATCACTATTTGCGAAGAAGTAGTTATAACTATAAGCACTGTACTATATTTGTATATGTGATAATAAAGGCTCTTCTTCTTCTTTTCTTCTTGCTCTACTACTACTTCTTCGCAAATAGTGATTAGCAGTTACGGCAAAGGCTGCTAGTATGCCGGAGACAAACTTGCTAGCTAGCAAACCATGCTATATCAAGCTATTTTTTTTAACTTTCCCTTTCCTTTAACCATCAGTATGTAATGATTTTAATGTTTAATGTCGTTTTATTACACACAGATTTTTGTTGCACGTTCTTTCAGGATACGCCAAGACAGGCTTTCCTAATATTCAAAAAGTTGAAAAACAACTTCTGGGAAGCTTACTTGCCAAAACAGAAGTGTCAGAACATGCCTCCCATTATTGTTTTACAGTGATTTTTTTCTTTTTGCCAGTAGTGATGTACTGTATATATGGGCAAAATATATAACACACTAATGAGAATGAATGAAAGTAACATAAAAATAAAGAAGGTCATTCCTTTTATTTATATTCAGACAGAGAATTCTGCTTCCTCTCTCACATACTCAAGTCACGGCTGATGACACAATGAATTAGTTTAACCCGAATTTTGGGAAAGTGCTTTCTTCCTATTCCTTCCTCACTCTACACAACCTTCTCTCTGTTTCTCATCATATAGCAGTTAGTAACTTTGTGTAGGCTTTTATTCATGGGTTTATTGACTTTTTCCTGTCCTGTTTTGTTATTGGGTTCCAGTTTTATGAACTGTATTTTCTATTTTAATATTCCAATAAAATAAGGGAATAAAATCATGGAATTTTATACTGAGAAATAAAACAAAATCATGCAAAGAGTTGAAGTTTTTTTAAGCAGTTAGAGTAAACTCTAGTAAACTGTGTGTATGTAATCAATTAAACACGATTCCTCTTATACCCTAGCAATTTGCCAAGACTAACAGTGTTTTATTTATTAAAGAATGACACATCATACTTTTTATCCATTTAAAGTTACTTTTAATATCGTGGAACGTCCACGAAACAGATTAGTTCCTGTTATCACTTATGTTATAGCAGCTATAAACGGTCGTTCCCTCACCAGCCTCGCTTTTTTCTCTCTCTCTTGACGTTAATAAGGTCATGGTACTGAGAAAGCGTAAAAATAGCAAAGCTTTCCTTCTTGAAGCCTTTTCCTGTGTCGAAAAACGTAAAGGGACAGCCTTAACGCTGAATATTACAAAACATTGACACTGGAGACTCATTTCAAAAATGTTAAATAAACATCACTTTACAGAAAGCTTCATTATATCAACACATTTTCTTTGTTTAATTACAATAGTTTTTTTTTTTTTTTTAAATCTGTTTATTATTAGGTGCCACATTTGCCATAAAAGTTCTGTGAATAAGCTGTTACTATAGAAACAATAACTTATAAGAATGAGTGCATTAATATACAGTAAATCTGTGATTTGCCTTACAGCCAAAATTACTGTTGCACAAGTGGAAATATCTTGAATATAGTTAAATTTATGTAGTATTTCCTCTTATAGGATTACAATAAACCAAATATATAATTAATAAACATAATTATGGAAGTGTTTTACTAATTTCAAGCTTGTTCTATTAGCAGATCATTTTTCTAATTTTAAGCATTTATTTCTAGAAAGAAGCAAAATGATCTGGCAACAGAATAAGAACATTTAATGCTTAATAAATGAGAAAAACATCTAAAAACAGGCTGAACGACGAATGAATTTATATTTTCTCTTGCTAAGATGCACGGTTGCTGTTATAAAAAATTAAGCAACACCTTCAAAACATACAATGTGGAATTCATTCCTTTAATATACTGTTATTCTTTACTATTGTTCATTACACTTAGGGCTTTTGCTAAGAAGAGAAAGTGTTCACCGAAGAAATGAGTGGTCTTAAATGTCAAGCACGATGATGAAAATCAATGAAAATGAATAGGACGAGCTTTTAGGTTTTTTTAAATTTTTTTTTATTAGGTGATTGATTTTGGTCTTAATCACAAAATCAGTACTCTTTCACAGAATGCCTTTTGACAGTACGCTTCTCAGCTTCACAAATCATTCACTAATCAGTTCACACAGTGTAATCAAGCATAGTGATTATTTTAGAAAACTATTGATGGCTCACAGAAGTCCACATTTCCTGTTTGTTCAGATGAGCTCCTACCGAGGTCAGGAAAGTTTTTACAATCTGCGTTAGTGGGTTGGCATTGCGATCATTATACATTTAAAACCCTGTCTCTGATGCTTACGCTTTATATAGTGGAGCCACTGAGAGTTAATCGACTTGCTCAAGTGCTCTTTAACACTCCTAAGCTTTAAATGCAGAACTTTCTGGTCCACTGTGCAACATGCGTCAACTTTTCACCGCATTAAGTATGGATCAGCGGACTGGAATAAATGATCTGTGGACTCGAATTCAACTTCACATCCAACACTGAGCAGCACCAGCTCATTAGGGTGTGTTATTAGCTTCTACGATCTCATAAGGACACACACATAGCTTGAGCTTTCTGTTAATCCTGCTGGTTTATGTTGCTGTATAATAAGTACAACTTGTAATTTGCCTTGCTGCATGCATTTGTTGTTACATAGATGTCACTTCCCTCACAATTGGAGCTCTAGGCCACAACTGAGGCTTTTTTGTCACTTATTAAAAGTCATATTGTAAGACTTAATGAAAAAGGCATTGTGCAGCGTATTTTTCTTGCTCTTTAGTTTAGCATTAGTTTTAATGAATGGTGCGACGACTGAGAGAGCTCAAGGCTAGTTGAGATTCAGGAGATGCTGAGCTTTTTTTCCTCCAGAGCAAGTCATTATTTTTACAATTTGCCTGATGCAACTTCAGCTCAGAGGACAGCAATTCAGTCCGTAATGGTGTCCTAAATTGATAATCCAACTTCTTACATGCACAGACCTACGTAGTGATGGGCTTACCTTTAAAGCACACCAAACCAATTTCCTCTGCAGGGGAAAATGTTAATAGGTTACATCCAGTTTTATTGTGCATTTTATATATATATAGAACTTCACATGAGTGAAATTAAGGTTTTATGCATATGTGTATATATGTGTAGTGGTCTGGGAAAACCCATCAGATGTCACTGTGGCTGAATTCTGGCAAAAAAAACCCCACAAGCCCCCACAAACCCCAACACAAACTATAAATATATTTCAAAAACAACGTGGTGACACACCCTGTGTCCAGTGGCTCTGGTTGAAACCAAGTGGGAGGCCGAAACACAAGCTGGAACAAACTGAAACAAAGAAAGTAGTCAAAAGTCAAACACTAATCCAAAAAAACAAACAAACCAAAAAAAACAACAACAGAAGCAGCACACAATAATAAAGAACACATTCCTTAGAATGGCAAGACTTCGCAGATTAACACGAGACTTTACCCTGAAACAAGTGCAAGTTGAGTGATGATGAATGATGATAGGTTTCAGTAGATGTGAAAGTGTGTGAAGGAGTATACACACAGGTAGACACTGTGATATTTAACCTTTTGAGACATGTGCGTAGGCTTTCCTTGACTGTGTGGATGAGCTGGAGCTGATGCAGCCTGCGAGCAAACACTGATTCTTGTATTCTTTTCTTTCCATTGCTTTATATTGGCTGTGAGTGTGCAGTTATGCTCCAAAGTGTTTTATTCCTCTTACACCACAGCAATTTGCCAATGATTATTTTTATTTAATTTATTAAAGAATGACATGTCTGATCATCTAGCTGTCTGTGAATCTACTGATCTTACGGTCCATACACTCATCTTTGAAACCACCTACTTGTTTGTCTGTCCATCTATTTGTCTGTCTGTCCATCTACTCATCTACTTGTGTGTTTTATCCACCTACTTGTCTGTCTGTCCATCTACTCATTTACTTGTGTGTCAGTCCGTTTATTCTTCTGTCTATCCATCTGCTCATCTACTTGTCTGTCTGTCCATTTACCTGTTAGTCTGTCCATCTGCTCATCTAATTATGTGTCTATGTACTCATCTGTCTGTCCATCTGCTCATCAAGTTGTCTGTCTATGTACTCATCTACATGCCTGTCTGTCCATCTACCTACCTATCTGTCCATCTGCTCATCTACTTCTCTGTCTGTCCATCTACTCTTGTGTCTGTTCATGTACTCATCTACTTGTCTGTCCATCTGCTCATCTATTTGTTTGTCTGTCTATCTACTGTCTGTCTGCCCACCTACTCATTTACTTCTGTGTCTGTCCATTTACTCGTCTGTCTTTCCATCTACTCATCTATTTGCCTGTCTGTCTCATTGTCTTTCCATCTGTAGACAGACAAGTCTATCCCTTTACCTGTCTGTCTGTTCAATCAACTCATCTGTCTTTCTATCTACAAATCTGTCTATCCATCTTCCAATACACAAATATTCTGCTTTAATGCTGCTGAGGATTGTTCAAGATTGTTTACTGGGAATTTTATCCTGAAGACTATAATTTAAAAACTCCAAACACTGTCATTCCCTCTTTTTATTTCTCTTGATCTCTCTCCCCCAGCGCGTGCTGCACTCTCTCTGAAAAAGCATGAGAGCGCTGCATTTATAATCTCTCTCATTACATGCCACTTATGTGTACACACACGGTTTATTAATGTCCCACACAGGTGCTGTTTTTCCTCGCACTGTGATCTGTCATTTGTTTTCCCTCCACCACATGAATGAATCCTGTGTAATTTTTCATTCGGCCCATTGCGAGCATGCAATTTCACTCTGAATACATTTCAATGCATTTATAGCCATTTTCCTTGTAACCTCTCACAAATGGTTTGGACGAAAAAGCAATACAGAAAACATAGGCTTACGCATTTGAGCACCGCTTCAGTGGCAGTAATAATCTGACATAAATAATCGTTTCATCTCGTCATCATTAGCATGCATAGAAAATGCCACCACTAACTCAAAACCTTTCATTTTTATGTATTCTATGGCTCGCATCCAGAGTTCACAAGCCAAGGACTGAAACTGAATGGAGTCTAAGAGAATCCGTTTGTGTTTTCTTCCTGTCTTTTTTTTTTTTTCTTTTTTTTTTCATCCTTTGCTGCATGCTAGAGCCTCACAGAGTATCACCATCCATTCAGTAGCACGTGAAACCTTTTATTTTTATTCAGCATCGAGTTCTAACAGGAAGTAGACTTCTGCCCACAGCCTGTTATCTTTATTAACCCACACTCACAATGTCTGTCTATGTACTCTATCTCTTTAAGAAACAAAGCCCTTTCACAATACAGAACATTTTCCTCAGACTATACCTCAGGTTTATAATTATGCCTGTTTTTTTCTAAGATCTTTCCAAGCTTTATACTTATTTCATTGTTTATTTTCATTACATAATTATTAAAATGAATTAGAAGTCTTTTGTTACCTAATTATTGCCAAGCATTAACAACCTCGCAGTAGTAGTTAATTAATAAATAAAATATTAGATCTAATTTAAATTATAGAAACAAATAAACTGCAGCAACATCTTTAAAAAAAAAAACAGCTTGAAACATGCAGCCAGTTTTGTGGTATTACTTTTGGTTTGTCTCATTAATGCACTTTTGGCGTATTGTATTTCATTTTTTAATATGCCAGTGTTTATGGTGTAGTGAGAATTATGCTTGTAGGCTCAGCATATTACAATACCAGTAACACTGACATCCAGCTCATTTGCATTGGAGCATGGACAATATAATAACTTATACCACAGCGCTGTTGAATTATTGGATCTGACTGCTCAGAAGGTGTTGATTCATTTTCTATAACAGCAGCTCTGACAGTAGTGCTGGCAGCAAGGTTTATATTCTAATACACCATTGTTTCTATAGTAACAGATAATTCACGCAGACTCACTTAGTGGACACGCCGTATAATCTAAGTCGAATAATAGACACATTAAAAAATGAGTAGTTATTTGACTATTTGGGTTTCTGTAAGGCGAAGTTTATTTAAAGTTGATGGAAGGAGTCTCCAGTGCCGGCACTTTGTAACAGTCAGAAGTAAAAAATGTTCCTTTAAGTCTAAGGATAAAGGACAATGGAGTTTCTTACAGATTAATAAGTGTAAAAATCACATTTTTAAGACTGTGCAGCGTGTGAAATTGAATGATGTAAAAGTACTATGATTTAATTTTACTCACAAAAGGACTGTTATATTAAATAAGCCTCAATACTGTTAAGAGAATATTTACGCACGTCTGCTTGGCACGTACATTAGAAGTGGGACTTTAGCTGTGTTTGAAGATAAGTCAAAAGAAGCGACTTAAAGGCACTTTATATAAAATGTCAGGCAGTTCTTTAAAATGGAACCATGCTTGTTATGTAACTTTTATGAAAGTATGGAGTGACAGATGAAATGTGTTCAGTCAGTGTGAAAGTGCTGACCAGTCAGTGGTGGAAAATGCTTTTACAGCCGTGTTTCTAGTAAAATCTGCCAGGATCAGAGTGCGCTGTTGACCTTTGAGCTCTCTTTCTTGCCATTTTTTATTTGATCTCTATATTTCTTTCTGTGCTGATTGAAGAGCATCATGTGCAAATTGTTATAATATCCAGCCAATTTGCTCCACATTCAATTGCGTATTCTTTATAAGCACTTTTTAAGGTCATCTGTTCATTATTCAGTGTTTAGGGACATCAGATTCGTACAGGCTCGATCCGGTTTCTACTCTTGCACGCAGGCTTTTTGAAGAACAACCAAAAATAGCTTACTTCCACGCCGCTACTAACTCTACCTCCCGCGGTCATGGTCTCCTAAGAATATTGCGTAACACACTTGGAGTGTATATGTGTGTATGTGTGTGTGCAGCTTCAGCATGAACTAAGTGATCCATCAGCTGGAGAACTGTACCTTAATCTGCTCCCCACCTGTAGTTATATAAATATACAGAGCATGCAGCATGGGAAAACACACTCGAAGTGGGAAGTGTGCTCTTATCTGTTTTAAGCTGTATTCTCCTGGATAGGTTTTCCTTTCATTTGAGATACAGAGCCTGAGACAGGCATTGTTTCTGAATTATGTTTGATTCCTTCTTTATCAGTGCTGAACAACAGGACAGATTAAAGGCAAAAACATAAGCATTTTATGAATGTATTACTATATAAATATATATCTACTCAAGGTAAAATATAAGAAAAGGAAGTGCATTTAAGAATTTAGGAATGATCCAACCTACCAATAACATGCAGGCAGGTGGATTAGCTACTCTACATTGCCCCTAGCTATCCCACTGGGCAAGTGAAAGCTCCAATATGCTGCTCAGTGGCATGCTTTGGTTGCCTGGAAACTGACTAGACTAACAAGTGATAGCTAACTTAACCCTTTCTAGCAGGACATTGGCGTTCCATTCTGCCGCCAGAATGGAAATTGATTCATTGGATATTTTCAATCAGTGTAAACAAACGAATTATTTTTTGCCGCAAGTCTATTATCAGTCAGAATACTGTTGGGTTACTGTGTGTAGAGTAGCGTGACTCTGTGTTTAGCGGCTGGTTAGCAGGGTGATGGGAAAGGGGAGGGGTGGGAGCCCTCTGCTGGGCAAACAATTCACACCTCTCCACAATAACATTGGTACAGAGATAAAACGGACAGCACAACTAAAGCTTTTTTGAGAGGAAAACACAGTATATAACTGCCACAATAAAATTATAACATTATAACAACATATAGCACATGGCGTTGACAAGTTTGGCAAAATGTCAGCAATTCTATGGTCAAAGCTTTTACATTCTGGGTATGAGGTGTTCTGCCTTCGCATCACACAAAATATATTATTCGTGCCTGGCTAGCTTCTTCATTTGTGGTGCCTTCTAAGTTGTAATTTGCGACTTGTAATAACGTCATTTCCTACCTCGGCACATACGACGTTTGAAGTGGAAAAAAACATGGAAGCCTACATTAAAAAGTGCATTTTGTTTGTTCGTTTTGACTGCACTTTTACAGTTACAGGCCTGAGTGGCTATTGGTACTGTTCTACTATAAAAAATTGCAGTACAGCAACCACGGTGGACAATAAGTTGTTGCTAATGCTACTCATTATTGTCTGCAGGTGTTGTACTGCCAGCTAATGTTAGTTATATGAGTGATAACACTAATGTAGATGATTATCTTCCCAAAACAGCCATAGGTATGGTCAATAAAATAACCATAACCAAGTACTCTGTCTGTATATTAACTGATCTAAAACCAATACTGCTATAAACTCATTTAAAATTAGAGAAAGGGGACTTTATACTGTTCGCAGTGGGAGCGGCCATGTTGATTTGACTTCACTCTGTAAACGGGGAAGGAACTGGTAGTTGAGAAGACTAGCCCAAGTTGATGAGTTGAAATTTCAAGTTGAGGGGGTGTTTTCGGTGGCTTTTACTGGCTGGAGTAAAAGAATGCAGCTTGAACGCAGCATAAGTAGAAGAGTTATAGGATGGTTTTGCATTACTCATAGTTACAGCATCAAAGAAAATCATGAGAAAGAGGAATTCTGATAATGAGTAATTTAGCATAGATGTTCTCCTTTCAGTTATCTCCAACAGGACACCTTGACTTGCATGCTACCCCATGCGAGGAGTTGATTTGAGGCAAAGTTTCCCAGATGAATAAGCCTCATCTAGCCTAGAAGTTCAGTAAGAATCAAGAAGCAAATGGCTTTTTTTGGAGTCAACTCAAATATCACGCTACGGGAAGTCCTGGGTCCTTCATGTGGGAGCCCTGTGGTGCTCAGATGGCTGTGTTTTGATCTGTGAAGAAGGGAAAACGAGGGACTGGTCACACAACAGATTTTTGCATAGTGGAAGTCACTCAAAGCTTCCTAGTGTGGTGCTTTTGGCAGGTTTGTCCATCTCACGCTGATTATCACAAGAGTTGCTTCTAGTGCCTTCAACCTCCTGTTGCTATACACCCACACTCTCATGAGACCGACTGTGGTTTAAACTTAAAGGACAGTGGTCAGGCAGAAGAGAGAACGCCAACTCAACGGCATGAGGAAAAAAAAAAGAAATGTGAAATGTGAAAAGAAACAACATCCCAAGAGAATTGGAAGTTCAGCCCAAGTTCCTCGTATCAGCTTCTACTGAGAAAATACGCCCAGGTCATAGATCCTTGTCGTGTTTTGATGAACTTTATAGCACTGTATACATTTACACAGATTAAAAGAAGCTGGGAGCGTTCGTGCCAGGCTCCTTAGCATGAGAAAACAATGAACAAAAAGAGCCCGTTTAGTGTTACCTTCAGACTCTGAATGGGAGGACTCTCCCTAACTGGGAATGTTACAGGAGACTCCTTATCCCTATAAAGGAATTTCATTCCTGCCCAACATAAACATGGAAACCCAAATCTTGAATTTGCACCCTTATCTGCAGCAGCCATCGGAGCCGTCAGGACGAGGCAATTATCAAGTCACAGAATCTATCAGGCGAGCTTGAAAAATGGTTCAGTTAATATGGGACATCAGTTTTCTACTGATGAGTCACTTACTGCTGTCATAATTAAGCAAAATTTGGGTTTAATGGTAATTATAGCTTTAGGATTACAAACTTGCAAATTCTCTCTGTCTGTCTCTCTCTCTCTCTTGAGTGGATTAGAGTGCTATATCATCTAAAGCCAAAGACTGAAATTATATAGGTGTTATTATGGTGTTATGATACTTTATATTCCTAATCACAATACCATCCAAATTTTACCATCCATTGACATGTCACATGTATTAAAGCCACAGTCGTCAACTGATGGACTGTTGTCTGGACTTTAATAGATTTTTCTTTGTTTTTTTTCTCTTTTATTTCTTTTAACAGATGTGTCTCATCTGTTCAGAGTCCATGCCTCTAGTTAAAAGCAGTACCATGAAGCGGTACTACGAAATTAACCTCAACCACGTCACATTGTCATTGTACTATATTTATAGCCATGAGCTAATCACTAATGATGAAGCATTAAGTAGTTGTTAAGGCCACTCAGTCTTTTAATTAGTTGGAAATCCAAATCTTTGTAAGCAAGAATTTTTATGTAGCTGGACCTACAAAAGAGGAAAACTTATGTAACCTCAGCTTCCATAACAAAATGGAAAGTAAAGGGCCAGTCACATGATCATTTTTCACACTTTAGTCTTTGCATGGTCTAACAGTTTTATTACACTTTATACCAGAGTGAGAAACTAGTACTGATCCAATACTGAGTACTGGTTTTAGGGCCAATACTGGCTTGGAACGCTATCTGATATGAAATATTGTCTGATCCAAACCTCTGATATATTATATCTTGTTTGATACAGTACAGATCTTGCATTGTACATGCATATGATATTTGGTATAACTTTGGCAACAGAAGTTTGGAGAAAGGCAGCTCGGTTACTACATGGATTCCAGTGTCATGGATTCCCCTCTTCACGTCACAGTTTGTGTGCTGTGCTGGTTGCTGTTTTGGTCTGCGGTCTGCCTGTTATTTGACCCATTCTATGGACTTTGAGGATGATTCGTGGAAAGGCCCAAATAAACTACACGTGGATTTTATGCTCTTGCGTCCTGCCTCAACTCGCTGTACATTACAGGATCAGTATCAGGATTATCGGTTCAGTATCAGGTACTATACTCAGAGCTATTGAAACTATTCAAGTTTTTTTAGACAACACATCATGCGCAAGACCAGTACTTCTACTCATGAGAAACTTTAAATATACAGTACATAGCAAAATTACGGTTGAGTTTGGATAAAGAGTGTGTTTTGTTCATATAATAGCGCTTTATCACCAAACCACGGAACAAAAAATGAACATTAAAATATCCGCCTTTAAGAGGATCTTGTTTAGTGACTGTGTTTTAAAGAAAAGAATGTACTCTGTTCATTAAGACTGATTTGGCAGAGAAAACACAGCAGGATGAAAGTCCAGGATGGAAAAATATATATATATATATATATATATATATATATATATATATATATATATATATATATATATATATATAAAATGTACTGGCTCACTGCCACTTCTGCAGTGTTAATCCAGTTTTATTAAGCCCCCTTATGGCACTAATGTTCTAACTGTGATTGGAAAGAGAGCGAGACAGAGAGCAGACGTGACAGGTATGGGCACTTACGGTGATTAGTATTTCTGCTACCCTGAATAGAAGATGTACGAGAGGTAGGAGCATCGGAGGCAGCGCAGGTTATAATGAGTGATGCTGCGTTAACTGATTACTTTTCCTCTGAACTTTTTAATCACACAGACTGCAAAAAGCCTATTTCTTGGTTCTCTTTGTCTATCATTTGTCAAGTACATCACTGTCCAATGATACAGTATAATTACATAGTCCTGCCGTCTTGCACTGTGTGTGTGTGTGTGTGTGTGTGTGTGTGTGTGTCCAGTTCAATATATCTGCGGTTCCATATTTCATAAGAAATGAGAGACTGGCCTGTAGCTCGCAATCATCACTGCCCTTCTGTTCAGTTCAGCTAAACACACACACACACATACATACGCGCACACACACACACACACACACACACACACACACACACACACACACACACACACTTTGATTGCAGGCTCTGTTATCTGAGAAAATACTTTACCATGGTAACAAGACAGATTCGACCCTGACTTTTTTCATCAGCCTGTAATTCTCGTTAATAAACAGCTTTTCTCCAAATATTGCACTGCGCACTAACAACCATTAAAAAAAAAAATCCTCACAGATGGGAAGATCGCTTTTCGTTACACTTCTCTTAATCTGAAGATTAACCACTTGAACCTGAATCACACTAGCATGATGAGCTACACTGAAATATCTCTTTTAGTAATATCTCTGTTAATATTATGTTATGTTGTAGCTGTATAGATGATGGCATAAAAGAACTCTCGATGCATGGGGTCCTTTAATACAGACTTCGAACCCCGATTTTACAACACGGAAGCCTACGTTTTGCATTGTTCACTGCGATTCTCAGGGTGTATTCCTGCTACGCACCTTACTGAAGATGGATGAATGTAACGGTTGGCGAATTGCTGTGGTATAAGAGGAGTAAAACACTTCAGGACATGCTGTAATAGAAAAAAACAATCTCCTTTGAGGCAATAACAGTAACTCTGCCTCACATCTGACCACATCGCACCAACTCATCGTTGATTATTTGTCTATAACAGCATGCCAAATGAATGAATAAATGTCGAGACGTTTGAAAGTGAACAGTGTGTCATGCTTTTCCACCAGGTAACAAAGAGCAGCCTACAAACATGGCTGCCGAATGCAACTCCCAGACTGCAGAGCGGCCTACAAACATGGCCGCCAAGGACGCTCCACCATCACATACTTGCTGCGTCTCAATTCGCATACTATCCATCCTAAATAGTATCCGAGATTAGAATTATCGTGTCCCAAATTGTAGTATATTGAAATGAGTATCCCAAAGGTACCTGGATAGTCTACTATTTCTGGTAAATTTTCGAAGTGTGGATCAGTGGACGCATTTTCAGCTAATATTACCCACAATTCTTTGCACGAGGGAGGAGGAGATTTTGTGAGTTTGCTTCGCCGAATTCAAGGACGCATTTTAGAGAGGTATAAATGAAATGTGTAAAAATAAATCATTGGAATGGTAAATTATATAGTATAAATTATATAAGGAATAATGAATGAAGAAAAGCTGAAATGTTGTTTACAGTGACAGTGTGTGTAACTAGGCAACAGCGTTCTCTTCCGTTACATGAGGGGTTAATATGTCCCAGTCCCATGTTAATATGTCCCATGTACTTTTTCTTCACAAAAGGAGTACATACTTTTAGTGTATAGTATAAGTAGGCGATTTGAGACGCAGCAATACTCTCTCACGTTCACGTTACACAACACCTGGACTCGATTACACAATCACAGCCACATTACTTAAGGACCCTCATTTCACACATATTGTTAAGTATACGCTCAGTGTCCCGAACCTGTCTATACCAAGCCTGCTGATTCTCTGCTACAGTGTTTATGGTTACAACTACATTTCTGGTTTCTGGTTCATGACTTTATCTCTTGCGCAAGTATCTTGTTTGTACATCGCCTGGTTTCTGCGTGTTCCCTGACCTTGACTCTGCTTAACGTTTTGGATTTGTATGCATTTGATTTAATAAATTCTGCAAGCAAAAATATTAAATAGATCTCATTGAGAGAGAGAGAGAGAGAGAGAGAGAGAGAGAGAGAGAGATGTTGCATTAGAGATAATAAGAAATTAATTAAACGTAACCGTTTCACCTCATCACAGTGTTTTGTTTTCTTAACTGTCATCAATCTTGTACAAAAAAAATCATTTCAGCCCAATGAACATGATTATCATAGTTCATATTGGGTTTTTTTCCCCCGTTCTTATCATGCAGTAAAATAAGTAAAATTTTGTGAAGGGTAGTTCCTCTTAGCGATACATTATGCTATACTCGTTTTTATATTTCTCTCTAGAAGAACAACAGTTCATTGTATTTACAGTATTCGGTGATTAACAGCAGCAGTGACATCAGTCATCTCAATAAAATGGAGAAGATGATTTATTTATACTTAAATTGATAACCTTTGTGTAAGTTGCACCAAAGCCTTAATAAGCTTATTAAAGCCAATATGTCTTATTCTGATTTGTTAAAACTGTAGATATCATTATTTTAACTCTGGGCCAGCAAAGTGACTCTGCACAGTGAGTGTGTTCGGTTTCAGCGCCTTAATGTAGAGCTCAGTGAGATGACTTGTTCGAAAAAATGACTTTCACTACACTGAAATAAAATAATTCATAGACCAGTGTATTTAAATTAAGGACAGAATTTCTGCTTAAGTAAAATATGGAAGTTCAACACAAAGGATAAATCATGGCAGGATTACGTTAAACTCATTAAATAGAACTACGTACATTTACGAATTAATTTATTGTAGCAATGTTGAATATTTTATCAATAAGTGTGAATCAATAAGTGTGAATCAATAATATTTTGAGAATTTTGCGGGTGTTTTTTTCTCTTTTCCTTCCAAATCCGTTTTTTTTTTTTGGCTACTAGAAGACTGATGGGTCTTAGGCTGCGTTCATATTTGGCCTGAATGCTCGAGTCTGATCAATTCTGGGCTTGTTTGAGGATTGGCAGTTTTTTTCTTCGCAGGTTTGTTTTCAAGTAGTTTTTTTTTTTTTTTTTTTTATCATTTCTGTCAGTGTGCAAGCTTTTCTGCAAAGTGAAAGATTATAGGTACACCATGTTAGTGTTCTCAGTAATAGACATTTATTAGAGTTTCTTTTGCTTGGCACTACTCAGTCAGGATCAGTTCCAACCTTTCATAGCCTACACACAAATAATTAAGGTTCTTCGCTTGACTTATCTTGGAAGTGTTTCATTTTTTTTTTTTAAATCCGCAGACCCCAACATGTTCACATTCACATACCATTGTGAATTATGAAATAGGAAGTCATGTGACAAGTCAATCACTCACATTATTCTCTGCCCTGGGAGTGAATTGCTTTTTTTTTTACATTCACTGCAGTCCAGTTCAATTAAATTGAACCTCAGACCACAGTTTTCCACTAACCCCCAGACCAAACCCTTATCTAGATACAGCTTTTACACTCAACCAAAGGGACTCAAGTCAGGAAATAAAGTGGTACTGTGTTAAAAAATATATATATATATATAATTGGAGTAACACTTGGCCACACCCACTTAATGATCTGTCACCCAATATGGACTGAGTGCTCAGTATTAGATATTACTAGGTACTACAGTACAATATAATAATCATGCGATCATTAATAGAATCATTGTGTGTTATTAGAAATGTGATTTCTGTTAAATGAACTCAGTCCCATCTATTTTAGCCCTGATATATTTATAACATATATATATATATTTTATATATAAACCCAGAATATTTTGCGTTTGAGGGAGCATTCGCCACCATTTGACCATGAGATTCCCAGTGAAAAATGAAAATACACCAGCGCTGATGGTGTTGTTGATTGCTTCGGCTGCTGTCTCCGCTGGAGTCGATTGTTCTGGCCTGACATTGACCTCGCTCTGAACTGAGGTTATCTGCTGTCGCTTTGAGAGGTATACATTGATATTGCGGTTGATTTGCGGTACAGTTTCCATCTCCCTCTCTCTCTCTCTCTCTCACACACACACTCACACACACACACACTCACACACACACACATATACTTCTGTGGAATGGTGTATAAGGGGTGGAATAGTATGAATTGACAGGATGATAACTGAACAACCCAATAACCTGTTTTTTGGTAGATCAATCAGTGTATTTATTATTTATATGAAAAAGGAAACTGACAGAAGATTTAAAGCAGATTTGTTAAGAATATTGGTCTTTAGTTTAGCACAACAATATAAAAACAAAAACTTTACATCTTTCATTAAATATGTAACACACAAACATATATATACAGTGTATATATATAGGACTATCATTAATGGTATAATACAATATTTATGGTATAAATATTATGCGCATATATATATATATATATATATATATATATATATATATATATATATATATATATATATATATATATATATATATAGGACTGTCATTAATGGTATAATACAATATTTATGGTATAACTATTTTAGATTTCCTTATTTGAATGTATCGCTATAACAGAAAGGCATCACATATTTTAATAACTAATTTAAATTTTAGATTCTCGAGACTATGTTCTCAAACTGTTTTTTTTTGAGACTTCCAGCCCCAATGTTTTGTCATGATTGAGAGTTTTGGAGTCGGTGGCAGATGCGAGTGCAGCTGGTTTAGCAAAGAAAACACAAATGAATCCTATTCAATCAAAGCACGAATCATAAGCAAGAGTTATGACATTGTGGCATAAAACAAAAGCTTGATGACTGAACACACAGAAAACAGAATTGAAATAGTGTTACTAATTAAGGAAATGGCAAACAGGTGCTAGTCATTACAAGCCATGGGATAGAGTGATGATTTGCGAGGCTGCTGGGAAATGGAGTCCTTGTCTGCCATTTTGCATCGGAAACCAGCGCTGACATGAGTGTTGTCATGAAGATATTGTGATATGATTATTTTATTTGCCATATTGCCCACCTTTACATCACATCCCTGCTTCAGTTCGCATCCAGTATCACTATCATCTCGCCAAAGCTGCTCGTGCCATGTGCGGATAAACAATTAGCATCCATTCATAACCCCTTTGTAAAGTTCTTTTGGTGTCAGAAGCTAATTTTCTGCTAAATTAGCCTCAGCTAGGAGAAACACACACACACACACATCGAGCTGACTGGTGGTACTCGTGGTGGTGGACGTGGTGGAGGGGGAGTGGGTGCTATTGCATTTATCTCTCAGTCTTGTGTTCTTGTCTAATCTAACGATAATGACTGTGTTCAGCAATAACATTGAAGCAGTATGAAGCATTATCGGTTGTGATTTATGAACTGGGCTGGAAATGAACCCGAGTCTGGGAAAAAAAAAAAGCGCATCTTCTAATCATCAGGCTTTATTGGCCTCAGGAGTTTGAGGAAAGCTGAAAATGTCAGAATAATTAAAGAGACCGATTGATTTTGGTGCAGTTTGTTGAGTCTCTGAAGACGGAGTGATTTAGCACCACGCTGCTATGTAGGCTGCAGCAAATCTGCTTCACGGAAGTTTAATGTAGGGATATGGAAAATAAATCTGTTGTGTTTTATTCCTTTGTACCACAGCAGTTTTCAAGCCAACAATTTTTTGTTAGTTTTGTTTTTGTCTGTTTATAGTTATATTTCATGTTGTGGAGCATCCACGAAACAAATTAGTTCCTCTCTCTTGAATTTAATAAGACAAAAAAATGCATCTTGTCATGTTACTGATTAACTGGAAAGCCTTCTGTTACAAAGCGCTGATATTGGAGACTCCTTCCAAAAAATTCTAAAAAAAACACCACCATATTGCCAAATACACACCTTTTTAATGTGAAGCTTCCACCACAAAGATCCCTGTGAATTAACTGCTACTACAGAAACACTAACATACTACAACGTACTTTGTACAACGAACTTCAATGAGCTTGAACTCCTGCTAGAGCTGCTGTTACTGAAAAAATAATCAACACCTTCTGACCAATCAGATGCAAGAATTCTACAGCACTGTGTTTAAAAACTGTAATCAGCTGGTAGTTCATTTTCAAGAACACGTTATTATTTAAAAGTTGTTAGCTGTAACAGAAACCATTGTATGAACTTCAAAACTGAAACTAAATTATATTTCATAAATGCGATTTCAGCATTATTTATTAATATTAATAAAACATTAGGTTGATGTTGTATAACCATGCTAGCGCCCATATTTCTTTATGCAGTACACTTAACTCTTTACCACATCTATTATATTATTTTTTATAATATAGCTATTATATAGTATGTTTTATACATACTACAGTGTTGTGCAAAAGTCTTAGCACAAGTGTTTTAGCAGAAAAAGTAAATTATATATAAGCTTTCCATTTTTCAAAAAACTAAATGTTAGAGAATTGTGTTGCCTAGCATAGAGCTGATTCAGTTTAAAAAGCACAGTTTGGTCAAATGAAATATGAATTCTTTTCATGTTTACTGTTTTTATTATGATTTTTTTTTTTTTTTTTTACATTTAACAATGTTTTTATTTAATTTTGGAAAGCTTTACAGAATTTTACATGGCTGTCACTTTATATTATAATAAGATCTAATAAAATTATACATTAATATTCTATTATGTTTATAGATTCTTATTATAAAAGGATTACATGTTTCAATTTTAAATAATAACTATCTACATGAGAGGTAAAAACAGGCAGTTTGTGGTAGCGGACTCGGACGTTTCAATCTTACTCAAAGTCGTAATGTTAAGATCATTTCCCTCGTCATTACTGCTAACTGAAATACACTGCAATATAATATCTCGTTTGTTTCGTGATGTTGCCTGCTGTGATGTATGTGTATGTATTCGATGTAAAGAAGCACTGCAGGGGCTGTGAAGCGGGAGAGATCAGGAAATGGTGTCAAGATCTGTCAATGCAGGCTATTTCTCCTAATATATGAGTCCCATTTGGAAGGGAATGGCTCCTTACAGTAGGAAATATGTTCAGCCGGGCGTGTCTGCAATCTTCCCATATTACATTGTATAATTTTTTTCGGAATGAGCGCACGCCATTATTGTCGAACACTTCATTTCATTCGTCGAGGGCGCCGTCAACCGTTGGAGTATAATTATTAGAAACATTACAACTGTTGTTTCAGATACAGATGTGCATGTCTTTGTTTTCTTTTGTTACGAGACCTCGCCACCCTGACACCCCCCCCCCCCCCCCCCCCCCACTCCCCCCCAACACACACACACACACACACACACACACAATGTGATGTTTATCATTATTGCTTTCATCATTACCACCAAACCACAGGGGCTGTGAAGCAGGTGTTAGTTGTGGGGTTAGTTGTGTTTCTCTCATTAGACACTCTTAATCACCTAAGGGCCCTGCTCTACACTCAGCATGTGTGTGTGTGTGTGTGTGTGTGTGTGTGTGTTCATTTCTGATCACATTTTACTTCTTGTATGCCACTGTGGGTGTGTGTATTGTAACTTTTATGTGGTCATATAGGTGTGTTTTTCACTATATTATATACATTTAGCTCTGATTTATATTCAGGGAATATGAATTGCCACACGTGTGATAATCAGGGCAAGGCACAGGAAGGAGCGTATCAAAAGGCTGGGAATAATGAACAGGCTTAGAGATCACGTTGCCGGATAAAGGAAGAACGCTATCAGCTCAAGCATCCACCTTCTAACAGCATGTCATCTCTCTCCCTCTCTCTCTCTCTCTCTTCCTGCTGCCTAAACTTCAAACTCATCTCTTTTTTCATAGTTGTACTAATTTTGGGATTGTTTGTCTGCCTG
Organism: Pangasianodon hypophthalmus; assembly: GCF_027358585.1. Taxonomy (NCBI): domain Eukaryota; kingdom Metazoa; phylum Chordata; class Actinopteri; order Siluriformes; family Pangasiidae; genus Pangasianodon; species Pangasianodon hypophthalmus. The sequence goes on along the minus strand of NC_069736.1, from coordinate 13,744,624 downwards.
CATGAGGATGCCTAATTTAGTGGTGGGTGGTAGGCTGGTAGAAATGTTCACACACCCCTTCTGTTACAAAGACAGATGTTCAGCCACCATGCGCTTAAACAAAGCAGCCTTCGGTCTCAAACACATATGACCAAAAAAAAAAAATGGAGACAAAAAGTTGGCTTGGAAAGTATATTGTGTCCTGAGTGGTATAGAATCAGTGATGTATAAGGCCCTACTAATAGCATACTAACATTATATACATGTCAGAGTGCTCTTGCAGTAGTTGTAGTAGGTTACATTTCCACAATGTATATAATTAAAGAATAAAACATGATGTGGCTTGCTGTTATAGGAAACTAATCAATATCAGGGTGGTGTGGTTTAGCTCAACGTGAAGCGACGTTACTGTTACCACCCTGAAGTTGATTCTTATTCAATAACAGCTCGTCTTGAAATGTTTTATTCCTCTTATACCGTTTGTCAATGATTATAATTTTTTGTTTATTAAAGAATGACATGGCATACCTTTAAGCATTTATAGCAACATTTAAGTTGTGGAACATCTATGAGACAAGTTAGTTACTATTTTTACTTACGTTACAGCAGCTGTAAAAAGTCCCCATACCAAACTCCTCTGTCTTGACTGCTACGTAACACTGAGACTGGAGACTCCTTCCACAAATCCTGGTGGAACTATTGTCAGAGCTGCTGTTATAGAAAATTAATTCTAACCAATCAGATTCAAGAATTCTTCAGCACTCTGGTAAAATATGATGTATACAATTACTGTTGATAATTTAGAAAATACAGTATGTATGTATGTATTTAGGTATGTGCATATAATGTGCTTGTACTTGTGTACTTGGTATCTCATTTAACTAAGAATCAGACTGAAACCAGAACAGGATGGCTTCCTCATGTCATCTCAGGAAGTTTTTCCTTGCCAAGTCGCCTCTGACTCGTTCATTTTGGATCCAAATCTAGCTCCGGATTTCTGTAAAGCTGCTTTGTCATGATGTCTTTTGTTATACAAATAAAACTGCATTCAATTAATAATGATAGGACTGTGCCTTTCAGTAACATTTCAGTTATACTGTACACTAACAGAGCTATTATGCACAAAAGAATAAAGTCATAGGTCAAGTCAAGACATACTTATATACAGACATATGATGAAATATATATCTGGGGGTTGAAATATTGTGCCTGTAGGAGCCAGGGTGCAGCATAAAAGGCAGAACAGTGTCAAGGTAAAGTGATGCAAGTCAAGAGTCATGTACAGCACTACATTGCAAAATACAATAATTATAGCAAACAGCAGTAAGTATAAGCACGCAGACTGACTGTGCAAATTACATCCTTAAATCATAAGCGTCACCATAAAAGCATGAAGCACATATCAAATATATAGATATAAGGACGACATCAGGAAGAACACTTATGAGGGGTAAAGGAGGTCAGCCCAGAAAGATATATGCAATAAAAGTGCTAGTGCGGATAATGTGGGTATTTTTTTTTCCAGACAGCAGGGAGGCCGAGTCTGTGTGACGGGTGACTGGGTTCATCCACAATGCTGGAGGCCTTCTGGATGCAGCATTTGTGCTAAATGGAAGCAAAAAAAAAGAGCCCCCAATAAAGTTCTCAGCCATTTTCAATTTCCGCTGCAAGGCCTGGCGGTCTGAGACGCTGCATCTCCCATACCAGACAGTGATCCAGCTGGTCAGGACTCGCTCTATAGTGCCACTGAAACACTAATAATAATAATGTAATGTAGCCATACTGCAAGGTAATGATGCAAACATAATGCAGTGCACCACACTGAGGGTTTGTATTGTGTTGTGCTTGCAGACGAGCGCTGTGCTGTGCTCCGGAGGTTGCGCGCTGTTGGCCGTCAGCTCGCTGCTGGCTATCATCACCATCTTCTTGCCTGGTGGAAACTGCGAGAGGAAGATCTGCACACTGGCTGGGTACATGCAGATGGCTGCAGGTTAGTACACAGCCACCTCCACTTCACTCGGCTTGCCGTATACAAAAGGGATATATCAGAACTTTTTATAGCTAACAGAGACTAATTAGCATTATGCAAATCAGACAATTTTGGAGGGAGTTATTTGTAGCATTATGAACTGATTAGGACTGGACAGATTTTTAATTAGTTGTGGGCAACAACTGCTTTGTGAAAGTAAATTTATGCTTTATAGTATAACCCTCTTGGCAATCTGTGCTACGTGCACCACACACACACACGGTGCTGTCAGCTCTTTTCAGGGGAAAGTAGGTAATGCATGCTCAAAAAAGTCGCTAGAAGTTGCCAGATGTTGTCATAGACTAATATGCATATTCATCAAATCATCATGAACATTTGCATATCGAAAAAAAGTGTTGCATGAAGAAGGATTTTCTGAAGACAGAAAGTAACTGATTATAATCAATCAATTATAATCAACTATCTATTGATGTAGTTACACAATACTGAAATTTCTATAAAGAATGCAGACAAAATGAAATAGTAGTTAGGAGTTGGACATGAATGAAATGGACATGGATTGAATAACTCACTTTTATTACTTGTAAATTTTAACAAGAAGAGACTTTAAAACAAAGAACAAAGAAGTGCACTGGTGGAACAAACAATGGTGATCAGTGATTGGTTGTAGGGAAACAATGGTAATCAGTGTTTGTAGGGAACAATGGTGATCAGTGATTAGTCATTGGGAAACAATGGTGATTGGTTGTTGGGAAACATTGGTGATCAGTAACTAGTGGTTGGGAACAATTGTCATGTAGAATAATGGTGATCAGTGATTGGTCATTTGGAACAAAGGTGATCAGTGATTGGTCATTGGGAAACAATGGTGATCAGTAATTAGTGGTTGGGAACAATGGTGATCAGTGGTTGGTTGTAGGGAAACAACGGTGATCAGTGATTGGTCATTGGGAAACATTAGTGATCAGTGGTTGGTTGTCAGTAGATTTATTGAAATAAATTGTTTGTACTTTTGCAGTCACTGAAGAGGTCTGCCACCTAGTCTAGTGACAAAGTCACTAAGCTGGCAACGCTGTACACGCAAAAACTGTCTGTGTCATTTGTGACATTTAGAAACACATAATATGCTTTAATATATGCCAAATTCAACCTGAGATTTGGTCGATTATTGGGCAGTAAGACACTTTTCAACATCACAATCAAAAACACAACACAGTCCCACAATCCAGACTCCCAGCTTTCGCCAGACAGTTTGGTACTTTTGATCACTGAACCTGACCAAGAACTGGCTTCTTTCACAGGAAAAGGTTTTGATTTGCTTTTTTAAAATGTTATGTCATGATTTTTTCACACTCTATCTTAATCTGTCCAAATGAGAAACATCCCAGTTCCCACTTGGTCATGAAATTTTAAGTGAACAGGAGTGTCTGAGACTGAGACAAGGAATAACATGATACTGAAAAAAGGGTAGCTGAGTTGTTTTTACTTTTATTTCACACACTCTCAGGCCGATATTACCTCCAGCCAGCATCCACTGATTGAATCACGATGTTCTCCTTTCAGTTGCCCAACACAGGGTTGTAATATGATTAGCTTTGACATGATGTTCCAAACTGGAGCCCTGGTCTAACTTGTTTTTCTGCACTCTGAGAATGAAGACTTTGGCAAATAAACAATGCTGTTACCAAACCAAGCATAGCATCTTGCACAAATAAACAAGCTCTTGGGATGCGTAGCCCAGCCATTTCAGCCTTTCTACATATCATTCTGATAGTCAGAACTCAACAAGCCCAGGCTTCACCTGAAAAGATGACACACAGCACTCAACAAAGAGAAAAATTATTAAATAAAGTCTGAAATAGTGGCCGTTGACGACTGTTGCCAGGAGACGAACGTTGGCGACACATTGAGATGAAGCGGTAAGAGCTCAAATGGCTACTGTAAAAAAGACAATTATAGACCCTTAGAATAGGTCACAGGTTCATAGGTCAGAATGGGGCTTATTGAGGTGACAGCCTTCATTCAAGAGGCATCTGGACTCAAACACCCACGCAAGCATCTCTGAATTTATAACCATGATAATAAAGGCCAGTGTTTAGCCCCTCTTGATGCCAGTGTTTATATGTCACTCATCTTTAGAGGACATTATAGTGGAAACTCAAGTGCAAAGGCTTCAAAAGTGCCTCCACTGTATTTTTTTCAGAGTTTTAATTTAAAGGCCTGCTGTTCTGGCTTTTCTCGGCTGATAGCCATTACAGTGCCACTGTAGATCATGTTAACAGCAGGGAGTAGGTGCTCCCTCCTGATCTATTTCCTGGAGCTAATTAGAAAATAATGATATTGCTGTAAAACTATTATAATAAAAAAAAAGTGATCGCATCTGGCCCAGCTATTTGCACAAGGGTATCGATGATAGAACAGCACCGTAGTTCATTAATATTCTGTTTACAGTCTGAGAACCATCCAGTGACTCAAGGGTAAAAGAGGCAATTGAAATCATTCTTAGCCGTGCACAAGCACCAAATAGAGGACCTGTCATTGACAGAAAACTGTCCAAACTCATACAATACACATCAAAAGATAAGCAATCCATAAAGTCGAGCCAAACAAAAAATCCCTGCTAGCTTTACAAAAGTTTTGATTTCCTTCGTGGTCTCACGTGCATGCTGATAAATACCAAATTACATTTAAATGACCAAGTGTATTCAAGACACAGCTGATTTGCATTTAGCGACGCCCACAAAACTCCATAAAAGACAAAGCTGACTGACAGCTGGACACGTCAAAATGACTAGTAAATGGTGAAAGAGCGCCTCCTAGGAACAGCATGCTCTAAATCTTCCAATAATTCAGCTCAGCTACTGCAGTGTATGTCGGTTATTGTAACCACACACTAGCTCTTCCTTCTTTTATATTGTTTTGCCCTAATTGAATGGCTCCTCTTATTTGTTTAAAGTATGGATTTTCAAGTCATTAACATAAAATGACCAAGTTTCACAAAAGTTTAATTAAATTCATGGGTGAAATTGAAACAAATAAGCATTTTAATCTTGACAAAGTAATCTGTCTATAAAATTGCAGTAACTCATGCTAATTATATGATTTGAAACCAACCACATTAGTGAGTCTGCTTAAATGTAAATTTACATATACATCTCAGGAGCTCTTGTAGAAACCTTTTCCCTCGAACTAACTGGATTTTCATTTTCTTGTGTAAATGCTTCTATGAACAATAAATTAAATCATATACAGCTGTATAAATAAGTTCCATTGTATCCTAGATAATGTATTTTCACCCTCATTTTTTAGGTAAAATTTAGAAATGTATGTCTCAGTGTGTCTATTCTGCTGCATTGATGCACTGAGCTAAAAGTGGGTATTAAATAATTCAGCCTTCGTTTTGCTTACTCTAAAATATTTCCCGCTATGCTTTTTGCTCTAAGTAAACCTCAGCAGATTTCTTTTTTTTTTTTTTTTTTTTTTTTTTTTGTAGACGAAGGATGACTTTGAGTTAGCAGGTGGATTGTTACTATACTTTCCGTACTCTATTGATTGGCTAGTTACTTCAGCTGTCTCACTGTATCCTTAGGGAGTCTCTCACATTTCATCCTGATATCCAGTCCAGTAATTCATATCATTGTTAAAATCAATGACTTTTCATCATTGAAGTAGTGTGTATGCCATTGTTTTGGAAGCTGCAGTACTGATGAAGTTCTGATGAAGCCATGTGGATAAGAGGCAAAATGTCCAGACAAAGGATGATTGAAAACCCTTCTAGACGAGTCAGGCGAGACACTCCGATGCAATTCTCTAGTCTGACATTTGTGTTTTTTTTTTTTCACTGTTTTCATCCTGCACACAACAATGAATGAAAGCAATCTTTCTATAATGTAACACCTCACTGTCGGTTCCCTTCGTGGGTGTCACTTCGATCAATACTGGACGTTTTTTGCATCCAAAATGACAAGAGCAATATTTTACTTCTAGTTTTCCCCAGCATGACTGCAGTGCAGATCATTTGAAACTAAAGGTAGGAGGGAAACTACAAATGTAATTGGTTAATGGGAGCTTTTCGGTTATTCACAATAAATGTTCAAACTCGTCCTCCTAGTGTGACAATTTTGACCCTGTGGGGACATTTGGCTAGTCCACTTGAGGAAAACTGCTTTGTTATAAAAATAAAAAAGAAACTAAAAGTAGTAGTTTAGTCTCTCTTTGCTAAGCTTAGGGTTAATAGGCAAACCATTAATTAGCTACATTGATAATTATGCCAATTGAAGGTCCTCACAAGGATAGTAAGACAAACATGTGTGAGAAAGAGAGACAGAGAGAGTGGCTGGACTGCGAATGAGTTAGTAATGTGTCAAAAAGCAAGGGGAACTGATTTCAACCGAAACTGAAATTGAATTCATCAGCCAGTGACCTTTCATATTTCTTTTTTTTCCCCCCAGTGAACCAATTTTGTCTGTTCCTTGTACTGAAATTGTGAGAGGGTTGAATATTATTAATGGAAATTGGAAAAGAAATGAATAAGCCACATCTGGGGGATACAGTTTGTCTCTTGAGTGATTCATATTTTTTTTGTTTTTGTCCTTCTGCACTTCTGTAACAAGATTGAGTGATAATATCTCTCTTCTTAGGTTTTTACTGCAGAGGGGGTGAGTTTTATGTGCAAGAAACCTTCAGACACTTACTAGTGCACTTCTGGCTTTATAAGACCTCTCATGCAATTCCCAGAGAAAAGATAGAGATAGGGATAGAGAGATAGAGAGAGGGATGGGGAGAGAGAGAGAGAGAGGGGAGGGGGAGAGAGGGAGAGGTGGGAAGTTCATGGGTTCTTGTTCTCATATTCCAATGAATTTTTCAGCATGAGTTGGTAGGATTCGCCACACGCTGAGATGCTCTCTCTTCTCCCTCTCTCCCTCTGTTTCTTTCTCTTTCTTCTCCCACACTCTCTTTCTGCATGTATATTTTATTGGGCTGATTTTTTTTTCCCCCTCTCTGGATTCGGGCCAGTGGCGGCACGTGTTTCCATGGCGCATGAGTAGGCCGGATTTGCTAGGCAAAGACTGCCACAGACACATTTGTCTTACTGTCCGTGTGAGGACCTTCCACTGACGTGATTATTAATGCGGCTAACTTATGCTATGCTACACCTAAATCTAAACCTTACCTTAACCTCAGTAACCAAAAGGAAACCAAACAAAAGCTTCTGTTTTTTTGTTAAAAAGCTGTTTCCCCTCATGAAGACCATTCCAAGGAGAAACCTGTGAGATATTCCTATCCTTGTGGGGATATTTGGTCCCCACCATGATGTAAAAGCATGCCCCTACACACACACTGTTCATTTCCTCAGACAAATTGCAGCCATAACTCTTAATAACCTAAGTTAGCAAGTAAAAGTGTTGAAGCCTGAAATATATCACACAATATATCAAAGCACAGACCTCTGGGACATGAAGGCAATAAACTAAAACAAGTAACATTAAGGCTGTGCTTGGTGTGTTTTATGCTTTTTCTATTAGCAATATCATGTTGTGCAGTCACTGAAAGGGGTGTATGCACAAAGGGCATACTTCAGTGTTTGCACCATTTCTATTCTCAGCGAGCAGCAAATCTCCAATCATGCTCGTTCACTTCTTTAATAAATTAGTGCTATCGATATAACAGAGAACAGCAGCCTTTCTCAAATCCCAGACCATGTAATGAAAAGAATCCCCTCCTCATGCCCTTTGCAATCCCAATTAATTAAGCGTATTAGTTTTAATTATTTGCTCTTTTGAACACGTCAGGTGTTTTGTGACGTTGCGTGTTTGAATACGCTTATTAGAAGTGATTTTTAGCTTTTATACTCCAATGGTTTACAATTTGCCTCAAGTACGAGAAGCCTTGAGAGCTAATTAGTACTGTGCTGTACAATTCTCTTGGATCTCACACTTGATCCCTCTCTACACTGGTTAGCTTTGTCTTTGAAATCTCCCAGAGAAAGTTACAGATTCTGTTTGTTCTGTTCTTTTTTTTTTTTCTTTCACTCTTTTCGCACTTCTTTCTCCTGCAGATTGGCTCACCATGTAGCTGCCACAGAACAACACACGCACGTACACTGATATCAATTCAATTTCAATTCAATTCAGTTTTGTTTGTATAGCACTTTTAACAAAGGACATTGTCACAAAGCAGCTTTACAGAAATCCGGATATAAAATTGAAATGTATCTCTAATGAGCAAGCCAGAGGCAATGGTGGCAAGGAAAAACTCCCCGAGAAGACATGAGGGAACCCCTCCTCATCCGCGATTATAAATCATTTCTCTTCTATAACTGTATACTATAGAGTCAAGTGTGTTAAAAAGAACTTGAGTATAATCATCGTTACAGTTTTAACTTGAAGTCTATTGTATCAAACTGAAGTTATGAACTGTTCAGTGATGGAGGTTTGAGTGTAAATAGTTCTTAGCAGTTGCAGGCTTTAGGCTATCCCAGGAAGAACATCCACAGCCATCTTTAAGGTGTCCGTGTGGTACCATCCACAGTAAACCCATCGTGATCTTTAGGCTATCCACGTGAGGCCATCTTCAGCAGCCATTTTATGAGGTACTCCTACCCATTGGTGGACAGAGAGACTTGAGTAAAAGTAATGCTATTGTAGTAATTGTCTTTAGATACTATATATTGTCTTTGGATACTATATTTCTTATTGTAAAGCACTTTGGGTCAGCTGCAATTGTGTTAAATGTGCTCTGTAAATAAAGTTTGATTTGCCTTGACTAAGAATTCACTTGAATAGTGATCAAGAGTTAATAAGTAAAGAAAAACTACATGTGTACAACATACTACACAACTAATCCAATTATCAAGCATGTGTAAAGAAGCGTAAAGTAACGTTAGGTGTCTAGCTAACTTAGGCAAATACTGTTGGGGTTTTCATTTTCTTGCTAGGTTTGTTAGCTAGCTCATGTTTCTAGCTACATGGTTAACTATCTAGTAAAGACGCCACTTACACATTATCCTCTAGTAGCATTATCCTCTAGTAGATATATTCAACACAACAGACAACAGTGCTACTGAACACTGAAGTGACATCTAAAGTTTAATAAGGGTTTCCATAATATAAAACATCAAACGATCTGGCTAGCTAGTCTAGCTTACTCAGCTGGCTAATGGCTTACCTGTGGAGGTTTCCATAGATTGGATGTTGAGCTGTGAAATGCTGATATCTCCACGGGATTTGAGTCACATAATTTACAGATCATTATCACACTGTTTTCTTTGAAAGGTTTGAAACTGAAGATAAATTGGGCCAGAGACGCTCATCTGTCTCCACTGTCTCAGACATTGCTGCTGCTGCTGACTAGCAGCTTTTACTGTCCACATACTGTCTTTTAATTGGCTTACAGTCTTCCAGCAAAAGTTTAATTAATTTTTGTTTAAAAAGCTCAAATAAAAGTAAAAGTACTATGACTTAATAATACTAAAAAGTACTGTTGAACCACTGAAGTGAACCATGTACTCAAGTACTTTACCAAGAGTACATGTAGTTCATTACTTTCAACCCCTGCCTTTACTTCATATACCAGAAAACTGCACCTGTATAGTACATGATTAGGGGAAAAAAATAATGCGAATGAGATGAGATTTATTATCATCAGAAATAAGTTTGATTTAACTCTATGATATGAGGTTGTTTGTATTTGCTGTAGGTTTAGAGGTAGAAATTCAAAAGAAGAGAAGAGAAGTTGGTTGTGCGACTTGACTGGATGCAGCCGCAGTTAAAGTGGGACATCACATCACGTACTGGTGAAAGTCCCAAAAATAGCCAGGCTGTTATTTTAGTTACACTGCATGTTGGAATATTGGCAATGAAATCATGTTGATTCAACATGTCATAAATCTCCTTATTCACTCACTAATAAGGCCATTTTTGTCACCACCACTCTGTCTTCCATGTTTGTTTTTCTAGCTTACCTTCTAACTTGTGACCTGAATGGTTATCAAGTTAAAACTTAAGTTGTACAACTTTGGAAGCTCTGCTGTGCCCAAAAAAACCAAACGAATAAAAAAACATCTGACAGCATTCTGCCCACATTGTAGTCACTTCCAATAGAATTACTATAAAACACATACTGGTGGTTGAGAAAAATAGTTCAAGTGTGAAAGCAAGCTTCAAAGTTCCTTTGTTTGTCTCTCTTGCAGAAGCCTTAGAGCTACTATGCAGATACCCAAATAAACCTAACTCTAAGGAAAAAATACATCACAATATTAATTTGTCAGTGATATTTGTTGGTATTGGTATATCCATCCATCCAGTTTCTGTACCACTTAGCCTACACAAGGTCGTGGGGAGCCTATCCCAGGGACACCCTGGATGGGGTGCCAATGCATCACAGGGCACAATCGTGCACACACTCAAACACTACGAACAATTTAGAGATGCCAATCAGCCTACGACACATGTCTTTGGACTCGGGGAGGAAACCCCTGAAGCACGGGGAGAATGCTCAAACTCCACACACACACACACGCACACACGCACACGCACACGCACGCACACGCACGCGCACGCACACGCACACGCACACACACGCACACGCACACGCACACGCACACGGCGGAGGTGGGAATTGAACCCCCAACCCTTGAGGTGCAAGGGAAACGTGCTAACCCCTAAGCTACCCCCCCCAGTATTGGTATATATGTAGCTAAGATACATCGGTGTCCTATCTGCTTGTATGTTTCTATATGCACTCGTGCGTCTGGTGTATTTTAGAGCAGGTACTCACCCCAGAGCTGCTCTACAGCTAGAAATTCTCTACAGTACCAAAGATATTTCAAAAGGCAGCATTTTTTTTGTTTGTGAACAGTTCAGCAGTTTTCAACTTCAATTATTGACGAACTGTCTAGGAAATTGTTAGCTAACATGTTTTTTATCCAGCAAGTCATAAAAACAAAAGTCTTGTTACTGTTAATGGATGTGAAATATGTGCTTAAAAGATTTGATATGATCAAGTTATTCTTTTCGCTAGCTAGGATCCAGTTTACAGCTTTGCTAGCTAGTGACTTGGTGTTGGTTAGTAGACAAAGCTACTATAATCTGAACAAAACATGGGAGAAAAATATAACAGCAGGTCTACAGCATGTGCATGTGTACTTTTATGTACCAAAGAGACCGTATGATTGAATTCATGATTCATTAGTGTGGTTTCTGATGGATACCTAAACTTAGCATTAGCTTTCATTTGTCAAATTAAGTCACTAACATTGCCTTATCATGAAGTACCAACACTAATCACATCACACTAGTCACATTCTCCCTGTAATTTTGGTCCATTTTTGGTATTATTTGATATTAAAGTATCATCATCTTCAATAAGTGTTTTATTCTGGTTTAGCATCAAGTGAATCCAGTGCCGTTCCTGAGAGCTAGACATGAGGCAGGAATACACCCTGGATGGGGTGTCAGTCTATCACAGGGCACACACACATTCACACACACATTCACACACTCATTCACACCAACCGTTTTTTTTTTTTGTTTTTTTTTTTGTAGCCCATTTTGTATTATGCAAATACAAGAAAGCACATTTTGGTTTTGTCCATCATAGACCATCAGATTGTCAGCAACTAGTCAGTGAAGCTGACAATCACCTGCTGTTTTCTTGCTCTCATCCACTCAGACGTGAGAGTGGAACCACAAAAAGACGGCACAAAGCCTCGTGAATTGCATCCAAAGGTAAAGATGGGGCATATGGGGCATAATATTTATGATGTTGGACTGGCTCGTCCCTGCTGTGCATCATGTAGTTCAGAAGCAATTAGAGAGATTCTATTTTTCTTTTTTTCCTGTTTTTTTTTTGCAGGCGACAAAAACACTCATAGCAAGCAAACACACTTTCTTCCCCCCTTTTCTTCCTTCCTGCCTCGCATCTTCTCCAAACTACAGGATAACCATTTGTCACGCTGTTGCAAACTCATTTCATCATATGCAGTGCACACAGTCATTCAGATGACTGCACACAGACGACAGGGAGCTGCGCCTCCAGACGTATAGATTCCACACACACACACACACACACACACACACACACCTGAGCCATCTTGTAGATATACAGAGCACTGCTTACAGTCATCAGCTTTAACCACATGTGTACCAGCAACATGGGATGGGATTCATCCACGTTGTGTTTTCCTCGTTATCTACAATGTACTGTATGAGTATAGGGAAAGAATACCTACTGTGGATATATGAAGTGTTTGTTGTTGGTTATGTATAGCTATACACATTAGGAAGGGTTTATGATGCATGTATTTAGACACGTTTGAGATACAATATACTATAAATATGTTCTTGTTATGTATTTTTGTATTTCTATATATGCGCTGTATATGAGATTCATGGTGGATTGTAGAGTAGGCGGATATACACACAAGCTGCTTCGGCTTAGAAATGATCTGCTACGCTTATCGTATTGAAAACAGCACCGTCTGTGTGTTCATGAACAGGACAGCAGATTACATACACCTGACTGAGTCCATCTGGAAAAAAAACTGTGACGTCTAGCATCCATCATGTTGCAAAAACTACCACTGCTGTTACTTGATGTTAAAAAAATAAGTGGTTCTTTTTTTATTATTATTATTATTATTGTCTTTACCATAGCCTTGTTGAATTCTCCATTCTGACTGGTCAGGAGGTGATGATTAATTTGCTATAACAGCAGCTCTGACACAAGTTCCAGCTATAATTCAGATCACAGGTTTATATTAATGCACTCGTTATAATACATTATCATTTCTATAGTTCTGTAACAACTTAAAAAGGGATTTGTATAGGGAACACTCCATATAAACAACTTAAAAAAGAGTGCAGTTGTTGATATGGTAAAGTTTTCTGTGAGGAGATGTTTATTTAGCTATTTTTTTTTTTAAGGAGTCTCCAGTTTTAGTGCTTTGTAACAGTCTGAAGTAAAGCTATAACTAAGAAACAGGGCTTTACGATTTCTTGGTAACAAGCTACAATTTTTATGTCTTTTTAACTTTAAAATAGAAAGAAAAAAGAGAGACTGGTGAGGGAATATGATATGTGATATCAGGAATTAAGTTCGTGGGTGTTCCACAACAATGAAGGTAACTATAAATGGATAATACGTACAATGCGACGTGTAATTCTTTAATAAATAAAACATTGTTAGCCCTGGCAAACTGCTGTTGTATAAGACATTTCGGGTGTCTTTTATTGGAAAATAATCAGCTTTGGGGTGGTAACAATGACTCCACTTTGTGTCAAGTCACATCACCCCACCCTGTCATTGATCATTTTCCTACAACGGCACACCCAGTCATGTTTTTCTTTCCTTACTTAATAAGTTAAAGATTAACCAGTGGCCAGTTCATTACATTGTTTGCAAACTAGCAAGACAGATACTATAGCAAGCTAGCAGGCAAGATACGATCTTGTATTTATGTTAAGTGCTTAACATTTGGGTTCTAGTAATACTTTAGAGACCAAAGTATTACTGATTGATCTTTCTTGATTAGTGTGCTTCCAAACAGATATATAGAGATAGCGTTAGCTATCATTCACTAGAACACTAACATCTGGCTCTACTCCTTGTCCCTGAAAAAATGCTGACAAATGAAAATATCAAGGAGAATTAATGGCTGCTAAAAAAAAAAAAAAAAAAAGTTTGGAGAAGATTAATGAAAAATTGCAAACAAGAAAAACATTTCTGGGAGATTTAATAAAAACAAAAAGCGTTCACACAAAGTTTTCCCAGAAAATGATAGAAGTAAATGCTAACAAACAACAAGGTGGGAACTGTTCACATACTTCATCATGCTAACTGCGAATTAAGCACTTAATTGGTTCTTTAAATGAAGCAATAAAGTTAAGCTCTCGCTCTTTACATCACCTTCCATCCTTGCAACAACAATCAGGCTTTTTCCTACTTTTAAAGTACTCTTTAGGAACTTAAGATGCCTAAATAAAAATGCTTAAAGTGCCTTCCGTAAGTATTCACCCCCTTGAACTTTCCCCACATTTTGTAGTGTTACAACCTGGAAATGAAATGGTCTTAATTTGGATTAAATGCCACAAATCTACACAAAGTAACGCATAACATTGTAGTGGGTGGAAAAAATCTGTCTAGTTTGCACAATTATTTACAAATAAAATCGACTGCATAAGTATTCACCCTCTTTGTGGTGGATTAGTTCTGGTGCAGCCAGTTCCCCAGAAGTCACATAATTAGTTGAACTGAGGTGAGAGTTTGTTCGAGAACATGCCTAAACAAGCGCAAGGAGCTATCAAAACAAGTCCAGGGCAAAGTTCTGGGTTCAGGGTTTGGTTATTAAAAAGATATCTTAAACTATGAACATCTCGCTGAGCACCATTAAATCAATTTGCGTCAAAATTTTAAAAAAAAATCAATCATCATGAAATGTTAGATATGTTGTGCAAACCAAAGAGTAAAAAACCTGATTAAGTCTATTTCAGTTCCAGCTTGTAACATGGGGGTGAATACTTATGTATGGCACTGTACAAACCCATCAGATGTTGGGTCTTACATCTGACAGACACTTGACCTCTTTCTTTTGTACTCCACAGAACTCTCAGCTGAAGTTCAGACTTTATTCTGAAAAATTTCTGGTTGTAGCTTTAAAGTCGACCTTTCAATCTTCTTCATCATTTCACCTTGATCTCAAAGCAAAAGAGCGGCTTTTGTTTTCTCCTCACTGGCTAAAAAAACGCTGTGGGGATTTTACAGCGGAGTGTGTTTGTGTTGATTTGTGTGTGTATATGAATATTTCTGCATTTATTATTTGGACTGTGTGGTGTCAGGTGTTCGGGGAGGTCTGTCTCGTGTTTGATGTGTGTGTTTTTTGATCTCGGCTGCTGTTTCGACGGTGATCAGGTGAAACTACAGAATTAATTAGTTCTCTAGCCAATTAAAAAATTCTGTCCATATCCACACGGATGCTCGGCTTATCTCTGGTTTATGAATCCTACTTTAAATGGCTTCGCTTTATCATGTTAAAGCTCTCAGTATTTAATGAATTAGACTTGCTTCTTACTGTTGAGTGTCTTTTTACACACCCGTTTTTAGCAGAAGCAGAAGCAGAACATTGTTAACGTACCTAAAACTGCTACGGAAAGTGTATACCCAACACCAACGTCCTTAACACATATCACTCTAACAAGTAATGGTCGTTGTAATTTGGACATTATTCATAAATAATGCATCACAAAGAGAAGAAAAGATAACATCATAATCTTACACTTTTGTTGCCTGTTTAGTTCATAGCTGGCTAGCTAATAGGCTAATTAGTGGTTAATTAACACACTCTTTTAAGCCTGCCAGAGAGCAGATGCCACCCCAGTTTTCATTCCATTTCTGCACAATTGCCTTTATTTATCAAAGTCGGGTAGAAACAAGCGCACGGTCCAAATGTCTGGGACCACACTGAAAATCTGGGAGTTGTATTTTTCTGTTAAATAAAGAGAACGTTTTAGAATTTTGAAAATTTTTGAAAACAGTGAAAGGAAATGTTCAGTATCTTGAATATTCAATATTTACTATTCTGCACTGTTTCTAGGTCATGATTTAAATTTAAGCAAATTTGTGATATTGACCCTAGTGCAGAAGATAAGGCTACGTCCACATTAATCCAGATAAATTTGATGCATCTTTTTCCCTACGTTTTGGCCTTCCATCCACACTGAGATGGCGAAACTAGGCTTTTCGAAAACGCTTTCCCAGGTGGATAAATTTGAAAATGCCGTTTTCATGTTGTAGAAAACGGAGATATTCAAAAACAATGACGTATTTTTCGTCATGTGACCCATTCTACTCAAAACAAACAACTTTATAGTCTTGGGTTACCCGCAAAAACAACTCCACCACTTCGTCTCTCCATTTAAAAAACTCTGTGCTTTTCCTCGACATTGCCGCATCAATTTAAAGAGACGGAAAGTAAATAAACGCCTGACGGAAATGACGCAGGCCAAAGCTTCTTATGTTTTTCCACATGCGCAGTAGAGGGATGTAAGCATTTTCAGACGTTTCAATGTGGACGAGCAATTTTTGGAAAACGTGTACACAGAGAACGTTTTTAAAACGACAATGCAGTTTTCTGTATCCGGATCTATCCGGATTAATGTAGACATAGCCTAAGATTTCGCTGATTGATGTCTCTTCCAGTGAAGCACTTGTTCAGACGACATGCCGATGCAGTAACATGGATCATCAGGCTTTACACAAACAAAACATTGGGGCACATTCCAAATACTAAGAAATTCTGCAAAAATACGCAAAATAGAAGCATTTTCACTAGTGGTCTCAGAATTTTGGAGCACAACATATGAACCGAATCAAGATCTAGTTCATTAAAGTGTTGTACAACATCAAAACGATGAATTCACTGGACCACATTAGGTCACGTTAGACTTGGACAGAGAATTTTTGATGGATGCTTTGATGCCTTTGGAGCTTTTCTCTGTCGGCTTCTTCCCTTTGCTAGTACACAAAAAGCTAGCATGTAATTCTAGCACATTAAAGAGGAATGTTTAGCGGGTCTCAGCCATGATGTTTAGAAACAGAGAACGTTTTTATTACCTATTCAATCTAATCAGTTACTATGATTTGAGTTCCTCCTCTCAGAGTCTTTTTTTTTTTTTGTTGTTGTTGTTAAACCAAGCAGCCTGAACTCTGAGCTGTGATGCTAGCTGTAATGTGAGGTGAGCTGAGAGCATCTCAGTCTGTTCGGTCACTGTGATTTGAGTTTCTCTCCCTGGAGACCTGTATTTCAAAACCTAACAGGAGGGGCACTTATCCAAGATGCTAGCAGTGGTTTGAGTCGGAGTCAGCTCAGCTCTATAAATAATGGATCGTGAGGAGGCAGATGCTTTCATCCGCCCTGCTGGTCTCTTCATCTTTCCTGTTTGGGGATTCAGCAGAAATGTTGAAGGAAGGCATGATACATTGTCTTCTAGTTTCATTTCTCAGCCTCGGATGTGACATTTTTCAGAGAAATGCTACTGTAATGAACACTAGTATGGCTAACTGCTTCTTACTTTAGCCATGCCTTTTGTGGCTACGTATTGGCTTTAAAATGTATATATTTATTATATAACATTATATTTATATGTTGTAATGATAGTATTTTTCTAGAGAATGGCGCACAGCCACATTTGACATAAGTAGCCTAACATTTATCTATGTGAATGCTTTAGTACTTCAGTCAGTCATTCTTCTTTTGTAAGGCAATTAGCTTATCACATGTTATGATTTCATTTCTGGTGTCTATAATAGTTATTTAAATGCTTTTGATTGATCTCAAACATAATATGTTTGCTTTTTTTTTTGACCTTCTATTTTCAAGATTGTTTGACCTAATAATTAAACAGCAGTGTAGCTCTCTTTCTACGACTTCCTAGCATTTTAATTATAGTAAAGAGAATCATACTGAGCGTGACTGGAAACAACCACCATGCGTCATCCTCCATTTTAAATATCTATCTCATTTTTCGTAAACAAATACTGCCTCCAATTGATCACTACTCCAATATGGAGAGCTTTTTTGACACCTACAGTCCAACAGGCTATGATTTACGCTGACAGGCTCGCTAATGACTAAATGCTAAACACCACTGACAGATAATCATCATGTACACTCAGTTATAGCTGCGGGGAAGTCCGAGGAGGTCCAAACAGTCAGCACTTTGGACTGAATCCTGCCACAGCAGGAGCGATTATAAAGAGCTACATACACACTAATGATGACAGGATGATTAGCCTGTCAGCACGGAGGGAACAGTGTTTCACAAAACAATTTTGTAGAGAGGAACTCCAGCCAAGCTGTAATGTGAACACTATCCTTATTATTGGGTGTGATGGACAGCTTCATTGCTTCTGGGTTTGGAAGGAATGTCGTGATTGAGGGAGATTAACATCACGGATTAAAGGAATGTCATGTTCTCTTTTGATCTGTGGGGTGATGGTATTAGTTAGGACGTCAGTGCCGAGAGCACCTGCGAGAGCCGGTAATAAGCCATTCGGAGCTTTTTTTCTTATTAGGACTCATTTCAGTGTAGTTTTCCGACAGCTACTCTCTGATTAGAGTTGTAGAATATACTGACTGAGATTAGCTGGTGGAATCAGGTGGAATCTTATCCTGGATCAGTATACGGGTGAAGATTTTACAGGGGAGATATACTGCATCTTTTTGGATAGATACAGTACATGATGGATGGATGGATGGATGGGTAGATAAACTTAGCTAGTACAGTATTAATGTGCTTGTTGTAATACGTTATCGTTTCTATAGTAACAACTAACACAGGGACGTGCATGGTGGACGCACCACCTTCAAAAAAAAAGTATGTAGTGTACTTGTTGATATGGTGAGGTTTTCTGTAAAGAGATGTTTATTTAGCATTTATGGAAGGAGTCTCCAGTGTCAGCACTTTGTAACAATCAGAGGTGAAGCTGTATCTTTAATTTCACCAACACAAGAAAATCTGTAAGTGGTAATAGGAGCTTGTTTTGTGGACATTCCACGGTATCAAACATAACTATAAATGGATAAAACGCACACGTCATATTGTCTGATAAATAAAAAATGGCAAGGTGAAAGAAAAATAAAACAGGACATGCTGTTATTCCGCTTCACATCAGGCCACATCACAGCACCTGTTGTTGATTATTTTCCTGTAGCAGCACATCCCAAAGTGTTTTATTTCATACAGAATAAATACACCTACTTTAACACAGTTTCATTCGTATGCATTTGAAGAAGGATCTCAGAAAAAGTAAAACAGCAGTGCAGAAAAATGTATATATAATTAACTAAACATTACTAAACTGGGCACTTAGTAACGTTTGGTTTTTATGAGTGATTTTGTTCCCTTCCCAGCACCAAGTGTAAATGTAGCACCATTTCTTTTTGCTCTGTGCTTTATTGCCAGTGTTGCCAGGTGCTTGGTTTTCCTGCAGATTTTGGCTAACTTAGTTGCTGACTTGTTTGTTTTGTTTTTTTTTCATTTATTCTTATAGATACTATTTTAAAAAATGCATAATAATAGTTTGTAATAATACCAGACCCATTTTAGGACCTATGTGAAAGAACTACTCAGGCAAACTGCATGTTTTAATACTTCTTGCCAGTTGGGCTGCTTTATTCGCAGAGATCTGGGAATTATGGCACAATCACATACGCCATATTTAGTCCTATCTACTAAACATGATTTTTATGACACTTTATGTCAATTATGTCAAAATGAACATGTATACAATTTTATAAGAAATAGTTTTTTTTGTACACAGCTGTCTTTTTATTAGAAGAACATCAGTTTGGAATCTAATGGCATGTTAGTCATATTAATGCCTTTCACACCAATGAGAACTTCCTTTATTAACAGATTTACCTCTTAGTTACTGAACTAATTGCCTGTTCAACCCCAGGTTTTTGAACATTTCCAGCGGCTTTTAAACTAAAATGTGCGGCTCACAGCTTTACCTCTGCTCTTCAAGCTTTTATGAGATTTCGATTTGAAGAAGTAGGACACACTCTCACAAGTGCTTCTGTGACTCTCGGGTGAGCTTCTGCAGCAGTGGCCGAACAGCAGGTGATTTGTAAACAGCTTTATTACAGTGCACAAGAAGGTGTGAAGCCATGATACATTTCTACACACTTACACACACCTGAGGACAAAGTTTTCAACCATTAATCCATGACCTATATACGTCAGTGTTGCACAGACGTATTACTCTTGTGTGAATGGCCTGGCCTTGAATGAACCGGAATGGCTCATCTGACGTTCAGTGCACGTGTTTTGGCATCTTGGATTTTTTTTTTTCTTTGCCTGGTTTGAGAAATAAGCAGTGCAGAAAAGTGAAATGAAAAGGTGACATATATAATTAAAGTTTGTGTATATATATATATATATATATATATATATATATATATATATATATATATATATATATATATACACACACACTGAACAGAAGAAAAAATGTACAATAATAGTTTAAGTTTACAAGTTTTAAAAGTTAAAAAAAATTAATTTGTCATGTATGCGCCAGTCATCTAGGTTGGATTTTTTCTTTATGGTGGGTGATGAGCCTACTAATGGCTAGGTAATAACTATACATTTAAAGTGCTACTTGGTGTAATGGTTTAAATGTTTAGTAAACTGGTTAAGCTGTAATGGACCTTAAGTTCGACTGATGTAACTGGCTTTAGGTGATGATGAGTTGGTGATGCTAATCGTTTGTGGGTGATGGTTGATTTTGAAAATCACCAGTTTAACTTGAATGTGATCTGCTACACTAAAGATCCTCCAGTATGCTTGAATAGACATGAATGTTCACTACATACCCCACAACAATTCAACACTCCATTGAATGCTAATTGATACAAACGTCACACACACACACTCATTGATCTGCTATTGACCCAGAGACTAAGTGACCTGAACCAGTCCAGTCTATGACACTGAGCTGAAATGGGATGTACACACACACACACACACACACACACACACACACACACACACACACACACACACGCGTTTTATGCTTCTCTGGAGCTCTAAGGTCGGCACTTCCTTCTGTATGATGAGCTTTGACAAGGTTGGCTGCTGTTATGTATTTTTAACCGACTTCTGACACACACGCACACATGAAAGATAGATTCCTGGCTTCTTCTGCCAGCTTCTATTAGTAACTCCAGGAGAATGAGTGAGATGCAGCCATTTTTCCAAACATCTCATTTAAAGTCTTTCTTTTAATACAAAAGGAAATGACAAAGTAAGAAATTCAGTCCTGAAGGCATGTGTAGTTTTATGCAGCACCACAGGCCTGTGTTAGTCCCTCCTCATAAATATTGTGTGTCCTGTGATGCTCATAAGCGGATGCTGGAAGGAGAACTTTTATGAGTTTCGGTTATTGTAGTGTCATCTCACATTAGCTGGTTACCTCTGCAGTAACCTCAAACTGCGCTTTTATATCATGTTTTATATGCACGTTTTATATGCATAGAGTCATAACAGCTCATCAACTTTATTGAAAAACTTCGGCGTTATAATACTGAAGGAGGGAGAGGTGGGGTTTTATTTTAATTGTGAATAATGTCTGTCTGTCTGTTTTTCCTTCTCTCTTTATTCTCTCGCTTCCTTTTTAACCCGGTGTGCATAAAACCTAGAGAAAAATAAAGTGTGTGTCATGGGCCACATTATATTGTGGATGGTTTATATAAATGACCCAAAAAGAGTCAAAAGGTTTTTAGTAGTGTTTCTTAAAAACCTATACGAATTTATCTAATTATTTTCCTTAAGAAAGATTACTTTACTCTTTAATATGAGCTAGAACACATTGATAACTGCACTATTCAATTCAGTTCAGTTGAATTTTCTTTTAACAATAGACATGCATGATCCTGAACTTGTATTTAAGTAGATTTTTCTTGCACGGGGGTGGAAGCCATATTGTTAAACTAAAATTGCAGTGATTATTGTGATCATTACAACTAGGACTATTCATGCAGCAATATACTGGCAACATACTGATGTTTTTCAATTTCAATGGCGTCTCATTCATGTACACTATATGGCTCAAAGATTGTGGATGCCTGACCACACCCATCTCATTCCAGATCTCCATTTGCTGTTATAATAACCTCCACTCTTCTGGGAAGGCTTTCCACTAGATTTTGGAGAATGGCCCATTCAGCTTTTCATTGTGAGGTCGGGTGAGGAGGCTTGGGGCACAGTCTGTGTTCCAATTTATCCCAAAGGTGTTCGGTGGGGTTGAGGTCAGGGCTCTGTGCAGCCCACTCGAGTTCTTCCACTCCAAACTTAGCAAGCCATGTCTTCATGGAGCTCGCTTTGTGTACAGGGGCATTGCCATGTTGGGACAGGTTTGGGCCGCTTAGTTCCAGTGAAGACATTCTAGACAATTGTGTCCTTCCAACTTTGTGGAAAACAGTTTGGGGAAGACACATGTGTGTGGTCAGGTGTCCACAAACGATTGGCCATATAGTGTATCATCTTTTATATTTTTCCATTTTTAAATGGTCTCTTGCTTTCATGTTGCATTGTATTGTACCAGTATCTAAGTCCGCATTTTCTATCCCTTATTTTTGATTCATGACTTGAAACACGCAGTCTTAGTCACATTTATAAAAGAAAAGTTTGGCAACCTTAGAGACATGACCTACATGAAGTTGATTTGCATTGCCTGATTGGGAAGTCCAGAAAACTGACTTACACATATGCATAAGCATCACTTATTCACATTAATAATGTCAGATCCCACCACCCCGTGTTGTTTATTTTCTGATAACATCACTTCCTCACGAGTTTTATTCCTTACATACATCACTTTCAGGTCAAAATTCCTCTTATAGCTAAAAAACATAATTTGCCAAAGTTTTAAATAATGTATTCCTGAATAAAATTGATCAACTGAGCAATATTTTAGGCAGATTTAATGTAAGTTCTTTGGTATTTTGAGTTACAATACATGAATGAGCACACACACAAACTCACACGTCATTCTCTTGTCTCAGGTGATTGTAGGTTTGCTGCCCTACACGTTGCTCAGTCAAAGGACAAAGTACACTTAACCTTTCAAAAATGCACACACACACAAACACTTAGATTATACCACTATTAGTGACACCAGATTACATGTTTCGTTACAGAATGTTTTGTATGTTGTTATTGCTCTATGTTTTGACTTGCATTTTGAGTTTCTTTCATCATGTCTGGAATTTAGAATCTGGAATTTTCTTGGTACACACACACACACACACACACACACACACACACACAGAATGCCCCACCCCACAGCTTTTCATACTCCTTTTTTGTGTGTATATATTCTTGTGTGTGTGTATGTGAGAGAGAGAGAGAGAGAGAGAGAGAGGGAGGGAGAGAGAGAGAGAGGGAGAGAGAGAGATTGTAGGTCCGAACATATGAATCCTTCAAAAACACATTTATTATTCATTGCTTTCCAGCA
The DNA here is from genome assembly GCF_027358585.1 of Pangasianodon hypophthalmus. Taxonomy (NCBI): domain Eukaryota; kingdom Metazoa; phylum Chordata; class Actinopteri; order Siluriformes; family Pangasiidae; genus Pangasianodon; species Pangasianodon hypophthalmus. Next base: position 13,721,637 of record NC_069736.1, on the reverse strand, counting down.
GATATGAGCTCAGCTTAGAGCTGTTTTAAAAGAGTGAATACCTGTTGAAAATGTGGCTTCCACAGACTGAGAATCACAGGCAGGAAAAAGGTTTTGAGAAGCTCCTCGTTCACTATGACGTGACTGTGCAAGCAGTTTTTCTTCAGTTATCAGGGTAACGATGTCGATCTGGAATAGTGATGGGATGGCACCATCATTTCATGGTATGACTGAACAACACAATATCATGGAAATTAGGCAAACTGCTATAATATTTACTAATAGAGGTTTGTTGAAGTGGTTTGTTCTTAGCTATCCATACTCAGAACTCATCCATTCAGAACTGAATATATTATATATAGTCCTGAACATGAAGCTGAAATGTTTCTCTTTTGCATGAAATATGCAAATGCTTTGATTGTCTAAAAGCAGCTACATATTGATTTAATTTTCATTTAACATGTAATAAATAAAATACAAAAATAAAAAAATACAGTTGCATGCAAACCTTTGGACACCCCTGGCAAAATGACCTATTTTGTTGATTTTCATCACTTTTTATCATTTTATGATGAGGTCACAGGTAAGGTTTCCTTCTGATGATTCTTCCATGCAGATCATGTTTCTGCAATTATATTTATATTTGCTTTATATTTATATTTGATGAACTTATAGAATAGAAAAAAAAGTAATTATGGAATGTGCAAAAGTTTGGACACTCGGTCCATTCAAGAACTGTTCCAAAAATTCCAGCAAAATATATTCTCTGACTCTTCAAACCTTGTGCTACCACAGGGTCCCCTAAGTGAAAATAAATCTGATTGATGCCTACATAGCAGAGGAAGCCTATAAGAAGATATCAGAGCGCTTCCAGCTTACAATTTCCAGTGTCTGAAATGTCAAGGTCAAGGCAAGATGCGGAGGTCAAGGCAAGATCTGGTAGAACAAGAAACCTCTGAGAACTGCCTGTTTACAGGCCAGAAAGGCAAAGGAAAATCCCCAAATGACAATAAGCATCTGCAGGAAGGTTTAGCTGACACAGGAGTGGTGGTGCACCATTCTACTCTGCAGCATTGCCTGCACAAACATAATCTGCATAGAAGAGTCATCAGAAGGAAACCTTACCTGTGAAACAAAATATGTAATTTGGCCAGTGGTGCCCAAACTTATGTGTACAACTGTATGACTATGAAACTGTCTTATAATAATAATAATAATAATAATAATAATAATATCAGCTTATATTCATAGCCTATAGCCATTTTTTCAACAGTGTATTTTTTACATGATGTTTACAGAAAGCCTAACTAATAAGTTTATAATGTTTATAAAAGTTCTGTAACTATTTTATATTTCTTTTAAAGATGGTCTATAGACACACACTTAATCTGAAACATGTGTATCTGCTCCTATGTATCCTGATTGTCTTTTCTTTCTTTCTTTCTTTCTTTCTTTCTGTCTCTATCTCTCTGTCTCGATTTGAATCTTACGAATGATGAAAGAATTCTTTTGCTGTGCAATGCTGTGAAGAAATGAAAACTCCAGGCCTAGTGTGTGTGTGTGTGTGTTCATTTGGTGTGACAGATTGAGGGGAAACGAGTTCTCACTGGACCCAGCTGTCTATTCTGTTTTTAACTGAAGCTCAGTGTTAGTAGGAAACTCTTTATTTCAATATTATAGTATCACACACACACTTGCACTATCAAAGCATCATTGAAACCTCCCTTATTCAGCACAGTCATACACTCAGTGGCTACTTTATGGGGTACACCTAGGACTGTCATGACATCACTTTCAAGCACACTTGCTCATTCAACTCCTTGAAAGCCAAGTTATAACACTATAAACACATGAAATTCAACTGATAAATTTCGATTTGCAGTATGTACTTGAAAAAAAAATCTAATTGATTCTGTTTTGTAAAGCTGGCTTTTCAAAGCTTTATACAGATTGTGTTTACATACCTGTCCAAGAGCAACATCACTAATTCTGTGTCCAGCTTCATCCCCTTCCCGAGTGCACCGTCTTGGAAAAGCACTGCTAGTGTTTGTTCTGGGTTTACTGCATTTAATGTTGTTTTTTCAAAGCACTGAGTGATTATTTATTTATTTTTTTTCGCTCACAGGAAAATTATCTGGCTGTGCTGGGCGCTTGCTAATTTCAGACTGAGATAGGGGAGGAGTGAAGGGGTGTAGGGGAGTGTCTATAAAATGACTGATAGACACATCCAAACACAAGCACTCTGGACCAAACAGGTTTTCTCAGCCACTTAATACCATTTTATCATGTTCTACATATTTTTTTACAGGTTATTTGGACTAGTAAGAAGTAAAAAAAAAAATAAAAATACTGATTATTGCACCTTTAAGTATCAGTCCTTTACAGCCTAACCTATACTACTGAATGACTGGATATGTTTCAGTCCTCCCTTTGGTGTAATCAGGAAATCAAATCTTTCAAAAATGAGTGAAAGACATTGAACCATTGGCTATTGAGTTGCTATGAAGCCTACAATCTGTAGGTTTCGGTTAAAATTGTTTAACAGCACAATAGGTGTATCCCAAACAGAAGACTCTTGTCTCTTGTCTCACAAGTTAGCGTGTTATCTGTGAAAGTCCCTGTATACAAACAGGTTTAAACACACTTTGATTGCTGTAATACTCCCAGATGTCACCAAGGTACTAACAGTGTCAACATTTCCTAACCACATAAGGTGTGTCAGGCTGGAAGGAATACAGGCAAGTAATAAAGCAGAGACAGTAGAGCAAATATTCTGCCAATAAACAAATCAAATCTTATGTCAACACAGGATTATGGGACAACAGAAGACACATTTATGCTGACTTAATGAATCATCTAGATCGAGCAAGCTTAGCAAACATCGTTACATGCAAATATTGTAATTTTCGTACACGACTTGATGCCTTCCTGCCTCCAGGCAGCAACATAAAGGACATTTGGGAATGAAATAATCAATATTAACATGCAGTTTTGAGAGCCATATTAACATCAGATACAAAAATCTTCCCGTCTTTTATATGCTTGGTTGTGTAGAACTTCATAAAGTCTGTTATCCTTATGTATTGTTTTTTAGTGTCTAGGTGACCAGCTTTTTTTTTTTTTATTACTTTGTCCCACTGTTGAAATACTGTATGATGTTCAGCTTACTGCTGTGACTCTGATGAGTCAGAATTAGAGATGCGTTGACAACTAATTTTTTTTTTCCAGACCAGATACAAGTATTTGCTTTTGGTACTCAATATTGATACTAATGATGAAATGACGTTGTGAAGTTACATCAGTAAAGGTTGTATGTTAAAAATTACATACTGCTGCTTTAGAGAATCATGTACTGTATATAAGGTAATTGATAAGTCAGTGGTGGTTTCATAAACTAGTTAAACAAGTCATAGCATTAAGCAATCTGCGCAATCAAATGCATGTGTCTTAGTGCTCAGTGCTCGCAGTACTGAAGTGCTCTCACATACAACAGTTTCCTTGCATGCTTGCTTCACTGCTCCATGCTCAAGAAAACCTTTAGATGCATGCAATTCATGGCACGGTATCGATGCATCCCTAGTAAGAACATTAAAATAATAGGTTAATAATAATAGTTGAATAGGAACCATAATGATGTCATCAATATTGGTTGTTATTATTATTATAAAGCTAAGCTTGTTGTAGGTTTAATACATTTCTAATGAGCATGACACACAGTGGCATATGATGTATCAAAAGGGTAATTGGTCATATTAAAATGTCACAACAGTATTATTATTTTATTTTCCCATCATCCATATGCAGCTAGCGATAGACAGAGAGAATGGCATCAAAGCAGCACTATCCATTAGGTGCAGAGAAATTAAATAAGTCTGTACTAGAGAGTGAAGTGGCCGAACATAATACATGTTTTTATCTCTAATATAAATTATATTCAAGAGCTACCTATTGCCAGGATATACACAACACACACATGGATCCCTGTGCAATGACAGATTATCACAATGCAGGGACTGAAACTGCAGTTTATGATGTTTGCGAGTGTTTCTAAACCTATAATAACTGTGTGGTTTCAAAGATATTGTAACATACAGCAATATTTTATTACTTTCTTTATTTCAAGCTTCTCTTTGCATTGTTTTGGCCCAGAAATTTGAAATGGCAACCAACAAGGTTATGGTTTTAATAAAGTAGCTGAAGAAGGTAAAGGTTGTATGTTAAAAATGAGATACTGCTGTTTTAGAGAATCATGTAAGTAACTGATCAGTCAGTGGTGGTTTCATAAACTAGTTAAACAAGTCAGAACTTAACAAAATCAGTCATGGTCACATGACTGAAAAACCTAGAAGCTATCCTAAATGGGAATCAGTAAGGATGCCCCAGCGCTGTTGAATTCTTGAATTGGATTGGTCAGAAGGTGTTGATTAATTTCCTATAACAGCAGTAGTTCTACATTAAACTAGCGTATATCAATACATTATAGTTTCTGTAGTAACTAAACTTATGCAGTGACGTGTATGGTGGCTGCTCATTAAAAAAAGTAGCATTTATGGAAGGAGTCTCCAGTGTCAGTAATTTGTTACAGTCAGAACTAAGGTGGTTCTTCAGGATGGAGGACTGTGGGGTTACTCGGCAACATGACAAGCTGCTTATTAACTTCAAGAAAAAGAAACAAGAGAGGCTGGTGCTGGAACGACTTTATAGCTGTGATAACAGGAACTAATTTGTTTTGGGGGTGTTCCACAACATTAAGTGTAACTATAAATGGATATAAAAGTATGACATTGTTTTTAATAAGTAAAAAATTGTTAGCGTTGGCAAACTGTTATTTTCATGTTATTTTAAAAATAATCAACTTTGGAGTGGTAACAATAAATCATCCTGGGTTAGCTTTAAACTTGCTAGTTTAGACTATTTATATGGCAAACTACAGGTCACAATATATTACAGACTTGGATAGATTTCAAATTTTTAACAAGATATATTTTGAGAAAAAAATGAAAATTCCTCAGCTTCTGTGTTGTGTCTATCGACTGGAGCTGTGGCCTATCTTGGTCTCTATTATGTACATGGATGGTTTTACTTCATGAAAGAAATCATTGAGATGTACGTATAGTAAGAGGAGTGTTCGTAACATAGAGTGCTTTGAGCTTGAGTTGTCGGCATGAAAGGAGCTGAATGAAAAGATGTTCCAAAAAGTCTGAAAGGCCAATAATGTCTGTCTGAATTCAGCCGCTTGTAGAGAAGAGAAAATTGTTGCTGGCAAAGTGCAATTATCTCTGTAAAGGCACTTGAATGAAGATAAACATTAAAAGGAAAAATACTACTAAAAGTATTTTGGTTTTGATTCCAGTGTAAATGTCTCTCTGTCTCTCTTGTTCTCAGGCTCTGCTAACATCTCTCTCTCTCTCTCTCTCTCTCTCTCTCTCTCTATCTATCTATCTGGCTGTGTTCAGCCAGTGCTCAGGGGAACTGGAGTTAAAATCAATCTGCAGTATGTCTTGCTGGGTTGATGCTCACTGAATGACTGCCTGTGTAGAATTAGTGTAATTTATGGCGCCATGAGTGGAAGGGGGAGCTCGTGGAGGGAATGGTAGTCTATCAGACTCTCGTCCTTGCTGGACAGGTGTGTGTGTGTGTGTGAGAGAAGGAATACATAGATGTGTGAAACCCTTTTTCCTTACTGCATAATATCTAAAACCTGAGTCTTAAGATTTTGAGAGAACATGTCTGTGGATAATAGTAAAACACAAAGAGACAAGCATCCACTCATCTTCTGTAAGCACTTGATCCTGTTCAGGGTTGTGTTGGATCCGGAGCCTATCCCAGAAACACTGGATGTGAAGAAGGAATTCCCACTGGATGGGACACCATGCACACACACTCATTCACATCTAGTGGCAATTTTGCATAGCAGGCAGTACAGAATATTCATGCATGTTTATTCGTGCAGCTTATTTTGGAACTTAGTGTAATTTAGAAATTCATGAATGCAGGTTATAACATCATACAGAATTCTTTTTCCCCCATTTTTCTCCCCAATTTGGTCACCTGCCAATATTTATAATATGGGAATATTTAGAATATGCAGATTGCAGATTGCTCACCGCAGAGATTTCCCCGAGAACTTTGTACTAAAAATTAGCAACTCATATCATACTCAGAACTGCTCTATCTCAGCAAACAAAAAGTTGTGTTGAGTTTAGCTCAAAGCATTTTGGTGTCAAATAGACAGGATGGGGAACTCAGTGTTCGATGTTGAATCATCTCAGATGGTAGGGGAAGGCTTCTGCCAAATTGATGCTTAGTCAGAAAATATCCTGGTCCTTAAACATTGTGATTCAAAATAACATTGAAAAAAGCCAAGAAGCTGAATCTAACATGGTTACAAATGAGTGATGATTTAAGTTCCACTGTATTGTCAGTCAGAGTAGATATTTACCACTTCCACCAGCAATGTATATTTGAAAGATCCACCATAGCATTATCAATCCCCTTACTGTTCTTGCAGAGAAACTGAAAGACATAGAGAAAGGCTTGACTGGTGGGTCACACTCAAATCCACTCCCAATCAGACACTTCAGACCAGCTCAAATACGCCAGATTAATTACCAGTGTGAGGAAATCTCCCCTGCTTTAGACACTTCATAATACGTGATGTCTCACAGGTGGCATCATGACTGTGTTCAGATGGATTGGATTTCTTATGCATAGGGACAACAATAGATTTCTTTCATAAAAGAGACAATGCCCTCAAAGAGAGATAGATCAAATAGCCTGTATATGATCGGACTAGGCTCTATGGCACAATGCTATGATATCCAAATGTCAAATTTGTATAGAAGAAAGGGAGCAATGGTTAACGCTAGGGTGAGAGAGAGGATTTTGAACTCAGAATCTTCAGATTCTTAGCTCAGAACCATAACTGAGCTATTTTATTCCCAATTTAATTCCTAACATTGTGGTGTGTTAAGATCAGGTTGTTCTGGATATAGTCTCGTACACTTCGTACTTTTTAACTGGCCAGTCACGTCTTTCTCACTGAAAAGAGGTGTGATTGAGTCGATGTAAGAAAGAGAGCTGAGCAGTGATTCACAGTCTGCACTCAAGCGCTTCAGGTCAAATCAACTGAAAATGCAGGCTGAGCTTGTGGCCAAGCTTGAATCATTTGGTTCTTTCTGTCATAAGAGGTTTCCAGTGTCCTGGTTATTTGAAAAGACCACGTTGCTACATTCCTTCTTCACATCCCTAACTCCAAAATACCACAGTTTCAGTTAGGCAATTGCTCAAATGCTCAAATTGCACAAATTTTTTATGTCAGCCCATGTTTTTTTTTTTTCTCAGGGAATAGACCAATATTTTTTAAATTACTCTACCATTATGTCCAATGCAATACAAAGACCTTTATATTTTAATAGTGTCTCTCTTTTATCAGGGTCTTGATTTTTCTGTAAATACAGCCTATTTTTACATAATGTAGGTCTGAGATACTTTCCCATTACATTGGGTCATAAACATACTAATTTACAGATCCCTGCTTAAAATATCCCAATATTACCAGGGTAATAGTCAACACGACCAGATGTCAGGCTAGCAGAAGTCCTGCACCAGCCAACCATATAAAATTCCCTTTCTTTCCCTGAGTCTTGAGAGTCATTAGAGAGTCGCCAAGCCAGGGTTCAGCAAAAGTGAATAACAAAGGTTTCTCCAGTTCTTATTCCTGACACCCGAGAAACTCTCCACTCAGTAGAACTGAACGGAATCTGGTCCAGTGTATTGTTTTTCCTGTCAAATATCGTGATGCCCCTTCCAACAAGGGAAGGGAAGTTCTGGGTCAGCACACTAGGACAGCTTTCTGGGCACCCTGCAAGGAAAGGGTTAGGGCCTTGCTCCAGGATCCAATGGTAGTGAGAATGAACAGTGACACTGGTACCAGTCTCTATGCAGGCTCACTCCTGTCAACCCCTGCCCTTGTGGGATTTTGGACATATAACATTCTGCTGACAAGTGTACAGCTTTAACTACTAGGCCACTATGGCCCCTAAGGGCATACCAAACCAACGCTGAAGAACTAGTACCAACCGAGGCTGATTGATTATAACCTCCCTTTTCTTCACTTCTTCTTTGAAACGTTGCACTCACACACCAAAGATGTGTGTGTGTATCCTGTGCCTCAGTGTAAGGATATAAGTTGCCATCCCAGGAAGTGGCAGCAGTCTGTATTCACACATAAAAAGAAAGAAACTGGAATACCAAATGGTACACCATTTACCTGTATAAGTACCTATACTGGTGTCCTATTTATTGTAGCAGTATATGGTTTGGGGTGTATTTAAGAAGCCAATTAATCAACCCAATTGTCACTCTGTCCAATTTCTGCTAATGCTGCAGGACCGTATAAAGGCGATGGTCAGCCATGAACAGCTGATGTTGTCCGACTACAAACAGAGGTCTTGGTGTGGCAGGGCATATAGCCTGAGCCAGAGATATAGCCTGTTTCCGTCTGGTTACAAACCTTTCACGTATGGCAACAGTGATAGCTACTACTGTACAAGAACCACAATAAAGCAGCTGTCAAAAGTGGAATGGAAAAATATATTGGGAAATGTAATACGGGGTAGCGGCGGTGGAGTATGAGCATGGCTCATACTCATTTTCAAGGTTGGTCTTGAATCTCAGTCAGGAAACTGCAGATCAAATGGTATTTTTGGAACACACCGGCTCAGGGAACTAAGCAGCATACAAAATCTCACAGCTCTGTGCTCGAACAAGATCATAAATCAAGTAACACTAAGATCTTGTGCAGGGACATAAATCAAGTAAGAACCCCACACATGATTAACAGGACAGGAGTTCATAACCCAGTTAGGAAACAGTGTGATGAACAAACAATGAGGAGGGGGAAAAGGTGTTTAGCTCAGTTTTAACATTAGAGCATACAGATCCTGTACTGGGTGTTTGTGTGTATCTGTGTATACACAGGAACAGTCATTACTTCTCCTTTCCTTCGAGAATAGCGCCACTGTCTCAGTAATGAGCCTTGCATATTGGTACGTGCTTTAATTAAGACATGGTGACGGTAATGCATATTCATTAGCTCTGGGTTCACAGACATGAAGGAGGAGCTAGACGAGCTATTATAACCTTAATTGCACAGTGGGTGGAAAATATTGAGCTAATGCCACTGCACTTGTATAAATGACAAATGAATTTTTTTTTTAAAAGCTGATCTTAAGAAAGGCTTCTGTGGAAATGAGTAATACATGCATAATGAGGCCTGTGTAAGCATTTATAAAGGATTTTGCCAATGATTAAGCACAGGTATTTACATGATGTGTGGAAAATGCACAGATGTGTGTGAACACCCCAGAGTATATTGTACGTGTATGATGGTTTTGGCTTATATCTGATACGCCACAAAGCAGCGTGTGTGTGTGTGTGTGTCTATGCAAGATTGATTTTTTTTTTTTTCAAGCGCGCATATTGTTTTCTCTGCTCGGCTCTTACAGCATGCAAGTCCTTCTCTTTTAGCCTGTCTAATCATGCCAGTTTTCTGAAACATTAGTCTACTCTCACTTCATGGGTATGGAGACTGGCACTCACTTTCCCTCCGTCTGGCACCAGATACCGGATACCACTCCTGAGAGTTACTTTACTTTCAGCTTCAACTCGGTTCTGTGTATTGGTCGAATGTTACATCGATATCACTTCCTTTGCATTAATACCATTTTCTGAAGCTGTTTTTTTTTTTTTTTTGGACAAAACTGCCTTTTGCTGTCTTTTCAAGGCCTCTAGTTGTCATTGAACAATATCCATTGTGCATCATTTTAACTGTAGAGACATCATATTAAAGGAATACTCCTGCAGTTTTCAACTAACTCCCTCGTTACAGTTTCTGTAGCGTATGTGTGATTACCACAGAAATCAGCTTTAGAATGTTTCCCTGTAATGAGTAAAGAACACGAAGTCCATTCAGTCATAGTTCATTTACAATGGAAGTCTAAGGGCAGTTGTTGGGGAGTAAATAAACAATTATATGAAGCTTTTTTTTGTGTGAATCTGTAGAATTATTGCTTTCTGAGACAACTGGATGTGTTTCATTTTCTGGCAAGACTTTAGTGAGAATGAACTAGAATTACTTTTTCAAGGTATTGTTCAAAAATTTGAAGTACTTTGAAATTTTAATTATATATATATATATATGCAATGTTTATTGTCAGATTTCAACAACTGCCCTTAGATCTGAATTGTGAGTTTTGAGTAAACAGCTTTTCTCAGTACGGAGACAGGTTGTACCATATTTTCCATGGTAACCTCACATGCTGTATGTATGTGTAGTGTATGGATGTGGTGGATAGAGATTATGTTCAAAAACACTGGAATATTCCTTTAATTTAAGTAGCCTTAAATTCTGTTAATTGAACGTGAGAAGCTAAACAAACATCAGCTCACTGAGGATCCTTATTTGCCAAAATTCACACAATGAGAAGTCAAAATGTAGTAAACAAATCAAGATAATATTGTAATTTATGATAACACTCAGACACATGCCTGATCCCCAATGCCTTACACTCCATTGGCATAGAAAGTGAACAGGGAGAAAGGGAGAATTATATATGATTATCTATATGCTTATGACGTGTAATGAATTACTTATACTGAGTACTTTTCTCCCAGTACATCTGTGTGTGTGTGTGTGTGTGTGCGCGTGTGCATGCTTTTTACAAGTCACAACAAGAGGCAGTTCAGAGTGACTCCAATAACAAAGCCAATATTAACATACTCGTATTTCTGACAGAGCACACTTGTATTAACACACTCGAACACACACGGACACACTCGCAATCATGCCGTCGTAGGAAAGCACAATGGTCCCCTACAGACTCTTGTCTCTTTGTTTCTGTAATTATGTCTCATTCAGGTAAGACAGATTTAAAAGGTAACTATGGAAAAGCACTGGAGCAATATGTTCTCCAGCTCATGTGCAGTCAAGCTTGACAAAGTGGCAAATGTAAGATATGGCGAAACAGTTCGCGGCGGATTAACTCAAAGTCGGCGGATCAGCAAGGATTTGTGTCGTTTCCTTGTTTATTCCTAGCGCATGAGATGTTTTGCTGTTGAAATAAGCGTATCGGAGTCCTAGGGGAAGTTTTTTTTTTTTTTTTCCCCACATGCAGATTTCTTGGATGATAGTAGAACAAAATACATGTTTGCATGTTTTTGGAAGCTGTGCCTTTTTTTTATAGGATGCTACAGCAAAGCATAATTGTGTAATTAGAGCTCATTAACCGTAAACATCCTCAAAGCAACATTTATCTATTCATGGGCTGGCTGTTGCTCAAGATTTGTATCTTTTGTACCTTGGCTTCAGTTGCACAAATGCAGGTTGTATATTTACTTGTATTAATTCGTCTGTTTAATAGACTCAGCCTGGAGCAAATCTGGATTTTATTTTTACTCTATTTCTATATATCTTTCAGTCTTGTGCTCAGTTTATTGTATTTTTTTCCTCTTAATGTCCTCCTTATTTTGTAAATGGTGGAATCATTACACTGTAAGTTATTACTTTCATTTTAGCAACCTGGTTAGCCAGTTATTTTGGACATAACTAATGTTAATATTAAAAATGATATATAAACAGAAAATGGCAGAGAGGGAAAACGCTTCACGTGATGAAATTTTGATATATTCTACTTTACATAATTCTCAGAACTGAAACATGTTTCTGCTTTGCATCTATCTCAGTCAAAAGTACAGTTCTAGCATTTTAGCCTGGGTACACCCCAAAAGTGAAGAGGGAGAAAACTGCAGTTAAAGATTTCATTCCAACTGCACTGAAAGACGTCAATTCACTGATTGTCTAGAAGCAATTACATTTGATTGATTTCATTTGCATTCAGTTTTGGTCAAAGGCCAATTTTGTTATCTCTGACTGTCACACACATACAGTGGAAACCAAAAGTCTGAGACCACATTGAAAATCTGGGATTTTTTTTTTTTTTCATTCAAAATTGGAAATGAACAGAAGGTTTTAGAATTTCGAAATATTTAAAATAAAAAAAGTATATAAAAGATTCTACTTTTCACTCAAGTTGTTGTCTGTAATATAATCTCTAATGAAAAGTGATGCATTAAATTAGAAAAGAATGCAAAAAAAAAAAGCATTTTCACTAGTGCTCTCGATGCCACTGTATATATATTTACTATTCATATAAAACCAGAAACATTTGAACACACCCAGCCTTATGCGTAGTGTTATTGGCATGGGCTCTGGATCCACCATGCATGATTACTGAAGATGAATGAATGAAAGCCTGGAAAATCTGAAAAACAGAAAACAAAGCTTAAAAACCTGCATAAATTAAAGAAAGAAATTAATATGTAAAGTGTCATTATATCGATCCTGTAGATGAATGAATGAACGAATGAATGAATTTCATTATCTCATAGTTTGAAATTTATTGATCAGTTGGTGCAGAATTTCATTTGGAAGCATCTTAATGAAATGTTGAGTTTAATGTACAAAACATTAGACTCTTTCACAAATTTTAGACTCAGTGATTAAGCTATACAAAGCCAATCAACATTTTTGTTTTTAAATATCTGTCAGTGGAATGATCAGGTTGTTTAAAATTTGAATTAAAATTTTATATCCAGTCGTCTATAAAACTCGATTTGTGACTATGTCTGTTGTTAAAAGTGCTGTATAACTAAAATTGAATTGAAGTTGTGGTGTGAGGTAGATGCTGCACTGCAGGGTACAGTTAGTAACGTCTGATTAATAAAAAGCTGCTGACGACGGCTGATCCCATCACCGAGAGTGAAGGCTAGCATGTGTTTTAAGACCTCGTCGATCTACATCCGTGTTGCTGACCTGCCTTTTGTGTGTGATGACCTTTATATCGTACCTCATACCTCATTGTCTCTCACTCACTCTCAGACTGTTCCTGTTTTATGTGCCTGATAGTCGGGGGGTGGGGAGAAAGAGATTTAGAAATTGTCGAGAGAGAGAAAGAATAAGGACGAGATGATAGAGGAGAAGAAGGGCTATTGGTCCGAATTGATCTGGAGATAAGAGAGCTGCTCTCCAGGTGAAGAGACGTATAGTTCCTGTCTAGCTGTCACTAACACTTGTTTTATGCCACGGCAAAGAAAGTGTGAACGAGGGAGGAGGGTGTGTGTGTGTGTGTGTAAAGATTCGGTTAACCCCAATCCTACGTCCAGAGATGTTTCACTTACAACGAGTTAGTGGTGGAGGTGGTGTGTGTGTGTGTGTGTGTGTGTGTGTGTGTGTGTTGGACCTGAATTGTCATGATAGACACACAAACACAGAAGAAAAGGAAGAAAACGGTAAAGGGGAGATAATGACGGTGTGTTTTTTTTTTTTAGCCGATGACAGCAGGTTTTATGTTTTGTTTGTGTGTGTGTATGCGCAGAGGAACATCTGGATTGCGGTGATAGTCCCTCTGACACATCACAAGAGGAATGAATCAAACACAAACGTGTGTACAAGAGAGAACAAAATCACAGAAGGAAAAGGAGGATTAATAAAATGCAGGGAACTTAGAATGGAAAAGATGACAGGTTTACATTCCATTCAGAAGAGCAGGATTGTAAAGGGACGAGTGAGGGAGATGATGAGGGGATGAAAACGCAAACTGAAATGTTTGCTCTCTGTTCCAATATTGTATGCACTTGTCGACTTCCCCTCACCATTTCCTCCTTCCTCCCCACTTCCCATCTCCACGGCGCAGTTCCTTTGCATGCCATGGCCCTTGGATGCCCAAGGGACTGAGTTCACATGTCTAGACATCAGGAGCAGAATTTGCTCGAAAGGCATTGCAAGTGGAAGGCCAAATGTTTCATAAGTGTAAAGAAGAGCAACAACAACAACAAAAAAATGAATTCATGTTCATACATCAATAGGAAAGTGATCCAATCGTAATTTCTCCTTCTGGTGTTCTGCAACAAATGTATACAGCTAAGCTAGCTCACCGGTTGGTGGACCTGTTTTTATTCTAAGCCAGTTGTCCATTACGAATAGCACTTCGTACTTTTTTTATCCGTTTATAGCTACATTTAATGTTCAAAAAAACCAAGTAATCCCAATCAAGACACTGATCATGTTATCACAAACTGCCGTTCCTTCGCCACAAACAGTTAAATGACAGAAACATTACAGCTTTACATCTGACTGTTTCAAAGCACTCACACTGGAGACTCCTTCCAAAAAGTTTTTTTTTTTTTTAAAGAAATCCATTTATGTGGAGCCAGACAAGTCCCTGGAAATTAGCTTTTACTGTAGAAACGATAACGTAGATACGTTAATTAGTGCGCTAGTATAAATTTTGCAGTTGGCACTTGGGTCAGAGCCGCTGTTAAAGAAAATTATTTTAATACTTTATAACCAGTCAGAATCGAAAATTCAACTGTGTTATAAGGCTGTATTATGTAACATTATAAGCCTAGAATGCATACTGAAAAAAGTTTCTGAACATCCCCTATCTTTAGTTTAAATGACCTCATTATAAAGTACACTAAACAAACAAACAAAAAACCTAGGAATATGTGTATGCGAGAATTGTGTCACGAATTGTTTATTATGAAACTGAGAAATAGTATAAATTGACTTATTACATTGGAACAATCTAGGCCAAAATCGTTATCGCACTTTAGGCACACTGCATATTAATACGTGTTAATACTAGCATTGTCTATAAGTCTTTCATCTATAGGCTTAATGGATTGATCCTCTGAGTGCACCTGCCTTTAATAAATCACTCATTTAGAGTCGCATTAGGATTCGAGAGTGAGCAGAGCTACTTTACGTTATCTACTTTATCAAAGCATGACAGCTAATATAACTTACTTCACTAGCATACTAGCTACTTAGCCAGCCGTTCATACAAAAAAAATATGGTAATAGTTATGTGGTCGCTTGTTACTAAACTCGCTCCTGCTTTTGATATCACCGGCCACGTTTGTGACATTCAAAGTTGTAAAATATGTTGATCATGTTTTTAAAAAAAAAAAAGCCTTTAGTTTTGTTTTTTTTTAGTACAGATCCCCTAATAACCAGCTGCATTTACCATTTTCAAAAAAAAAAAAAAAAAAAAAAAGAAAACCTGATAAAAATGAAGAGAAACATGTAACCTTAAAGTGCTGCCATCTGTTTCAACAGTTTGTCGGAAATGTTCTAGCGGCGAGGGGTGAATTGCTTTTCGAAGGACAGTGTCTGTGTCTCTCTCCTCCTCTCATCTCATCCACACGAGACGAGATATAGTTTAAACTGCTGTGTGTCCTCTATGAATCTTGATTACTAAGCAAAGACAATTGTTCCATTAGCAAATTAGCAAGCTTTTCACACTCTCTCTCTGTCTCTTTATGCCACACACACATACCTGCGTGTTCATATCCCTGTATTACAGATTGATTTCACACCCCCTGTGACGCAGATAGAAATGATTTAATATATTATGTAAAGTAATGAAGTGAGACAGCTCATTGATTCACGGGAAGGTCAGGACTGAGGTTACAGCCATCATCTCAAGCATCTTTCACACTCACACACATACACACCGCTAACTCTGTAACAGTGACACCCACCATGACATTAATGAAGGACTTAATGTGATCAGAATTAATGTGGATGTTATATTGTGTCTTCTGATTGATGTAATTGATTTATTCCTGACTAGTAGAGTTCCTTTTATTCAGTACAACACCCCCCACCCCACCCCCCCACAAAAAAATCACATCATCATAAGTACAGGCAAGCCTATAGCTTATATAGTGCACATAGTTTACAAAGCTAGCATTAAACCGCAGTATACAAAGGTCAGTAAGATATAGCGAATGTCCAAAGCTAGCATAATAATGTGTTATACAAAGTTAAAATGCTAGCATAATGCTAAGAGTCAACAAAGTACAGAACTAGCACAAAAGCTGGAATAAACAATGATGGCAACCGGGGCTGGTGCGAATCTTGTTCTCTTCGGTGATATCCTAAATAAGTATGTGGACACCTGACCATCACACGCATATGTGGGTCTTCCCCAAACTGTTGCACAAAACTGTATAGGATGTCTTTTATGCTTTAGCATTATGATTTTCCTCCACTGGAACTAAGAGGCCCAACCCTGTTCCAGCACGACAATGCCCCTGTGAACAAAGCGAGGTCCATGAAGACATGGTTTGCCAAGGTTGGAGTGGAAGAACTCAACCCCACTGAACACCTCTCGGATGAACTGGAATGCCAACTGTACCCCCAGGCCTCCTAGCCCGACCTCGCTAATGCTCTTGTGGTTGAATGAGAACAAATCCCCATAGCCATGGTCCTTTGCTGCATGTTTCCTCATTTTGGATGTCTCCATTGTGGGTGTGTGGGGATTAGACTAATGAAGATAAAAGGATGGCAGGTTGGATACTGAGGACAGGTACCTGCCTGTGTAGTCTCCCTAAGTCTGCATGGGTTTCTTCGAGTGCTCCAGTTTCCTCCCACCTCCCAAAAACATACCAGTAGGTGGACTGGCTACTCTAAATTGTCCCTAGGCATGAATGTGTTTGTTCATGATGCCCTGAATTCAATTCCGGGTGTATTCCTGCCTCATGCTCGGTTTTCCCGGTATGGATTCTTCACTAGACAGCCATTGGTAGCTTTAGTATCTTTACTGGTGCACTACTTTCTTGGTGGTGGTTTTTAGAAGTCTTTGAGAGTTTCTCCCATCATATCTAGATCTTTATTAGACACAGATTACATGTAGAGGTATGCCCTCGTGGCACTGAAATTGAATTAATTTGCGCACTTCACAGACCTGAAGAACCTTCAGTTGTGAACTGGGCTTCCATCCAACTGGAGTGGGTGCTTAATTGAGAAGAATGAGATGAAGGAGAAGGATCTATTCATCTGTGTGGGATAGACAATGGTAGAATAAGAGAGAAGTTCATCTTGTTTATCAACAGGTTCTCTCTTTTTTTTTGGACTATCCTTCTTTTCCTTTCTTCAGCAAGTGACACACTTGGAAAAACCAACATGAGCTTTAATAAAGTTGACAAATGACACTTTTTAATCACCTTAGTTCAGAATGCTGGACATGATTGTTTGAGAGATGGTTAGCACATGGCCTTCAGCTCTCTGCATGTACATCTTATGAAAGACGTTCCTCCGAGGTTCATCAAAGGTTCCTCGGATGTTCCTTAGACGTTCTTCAGAGATTCTGTACCTCATTAAGCCTGCAGTGCGGAGATGGAGCCGTGGCGACATCGCTATTGATCATGGTGTCAACATGGTGATGAAGACCTCTTTAAGTCTGGCAGCGAGTGCTTGGGGAGAGGGAGACAGCAGCATGGAGTACTTATAATAATGGATCATTATGTCAAGTGCTGAAGTGTGGGTCTCTCCCTGTCTCTCTCACTCTCTTTGATGAAACCTTGCTGAAAGTTATTGCGTTAATGTTATGCCAAATTTTTGATGGTCTGTCTAGTCGAGCTTTCATTAGTCATCTGAAGTATTATGGGAATGCATGTTCGATCTTGATAATTGGCTGTTATTAAAATAGCAGAATAAATAAATAAATTGTCAAATATATGAGCAGTTTGTGCAGTCCTAGACTCTGTGTTCATTAATGCCATTATGATTATTTCTTGCCAAATGCTTTTATCCAAGGCAAGAGGGTACAATAAATACAGTTGAGGGTTAAGGCTCTTGTTCAACGGCCCTACAGTGAGTCTCAGGCAGTCTTGAAATTTGTATTCTATGGTCACTAGCTCAGAGCTTTAGCTATTGAGCTACAGTTGCCCACAGCTGTTTACCACTGATAAGTTATTTTTCATTTTTGAGATTTTAATAGAGGCTTATTTATGGTGGTTGAGAGATATCAGTATAAACACTACAAAATTACCACAGCACAAAACCAAATGGACATCTAAAAATTTACGGAAACGATAATAAAAATACTTCCTCATGTCGATTAGCAGAGCTCCTAATATTGCTAATAGGGAGAGAAAAAAAAAGCTGAATTTTACCACCAAAATCCCCTGGCATATGTTGGTAGACATAATCTATAACTATATCCGGATTTCTGTAAAGCTGCTTTATGACAATGTCCATTGTTAAAAGCGCTATATAAATAAGATTGAATGGAATCGAATAATCATAAAATCATAAAAGGCTAAACTGTAGATGTTGTAGATGTTAGATCTGGTTTCTCCCACTCCAACTGATAAATTTCTCATAAAAACATTTAAATTTTTTTGTTAAACTGCAGCTATGTGGTTGAGAAGGATGGGCAATTCAATTTTTTTAAAATTCATTTTTGCTTTCATCAGGGTACAAGCACCAAAGGTGCAAAGGTCCAGGTTTTTGGCCTGTTTATTATTTTTCACTTTGGCCATTTTTGAGGTACTTGGCATGCTTGAAAACTCACAAAACGTTGGCACAAACTTTAGAAATGGTGGTCATCGGGTTCTGGCAATAAACTTGGATCAAGACGTGGTATAGGGGCTCATGAAACAGACCTTTCTCTACCCTTGGTGCTTGGGCCCGCCAATCGCTGCTAGCAGCTCTATTTTTCATTGTTGCGTCTTGAATTTCTTTAACGTTTTGGATTTGTATATATCGCAAACACAACAAGCTCTATAAAGTCTAGACCTCCTGCATTTGTGTTGTCAGATTTTATGTTCTTGGATTTTGTGTGATGGATATTTTGTAGTTTTGGGCGACTAGGTCTCTCGGTCATCATACTTATTGTTCTCTTAATGCAATATGAAACTAAATATGTCATGCCAAACACCACTAGTCTAATTATAATCTGTCTCTTTGCCCTCTGCCCAAAAGAACTGCCTCTCAGTATTGCTACAACAGACCATTAAGTATCCCAATTAAAGTGCGAATGTCAACTGCTTCTCCATCTCTCAGGCCTGCATCGTAATCTCCACGTTTAAGCCCGATAGTCTCCAGCAGGTCGTAACTCATCCTGCACCGACTCCAACTGTCCGACATTTTAAATGGCTGCTTCAATCATTGGACTATAAATCAAATAAAGAGAAGCTTCTCTGCTTTTCTCTGGAGCTTATTTTCAAAGGACACATTTCATGAAGGCAAAGCATGTAACTGAATGCAGATGATGAGTTGAGGAGTTATGGCTTTTAAATGAGTGTTAACTGTAGTTATACGGTGCAGTCATTTGCATAGTAAGTCTCTTTCTTCATGGCTTCCTCTAATGTGCATGTAGTCATAAAGAAAAACTCGAATGTTATTACAGAAACACATAACTTCCACATGGGTTTAAAATAATTTCGGTGGAGGGTTGTTTCATGAAACGAGCGCTTCTAAAGTAAGATATGGCACAGAAATGACTTGTAATAGGGCACAGAACCACATCATGCTGTTTCACATTCGAGAAATGGTCTCATAAAATCTCATGCCTGAAAATATTCCAATATCAGGTAGTATATGAGTATGTTAATCTGGATTTTTTTTTTAGCATAGGACTTTGGTTTGCCTATAAAATTTGATTGCTAGCATTCTATCAGGACCATAGACAGGTGACAAATTAAAATTAAAAAAGAATAAAGTGTCTTATCATGGAATTGGGGCAACTGTACTGGCAGGATGACCACCATTCTTCAATTAATTGGTGTTGGGGGAGAACGTCAGTCACTCATAGGTGTTCAGAGCATTGGAATCTGGTGACTGTGAAGGCCATAGTATATGATTTACATCATTTTCATCCTCATCAAACCATTGAGTGAGACCTTGTGCCCTGTGGATGGGGCGGAGTCATCCTGGACGAGACCGTTTCCATCAGGATAGAAATGTTTCATCATAGGTTTATAAGCGCATATACGTATGTATGTATGTATGTATGTATATACACTATATTACCAAAAGTATTTGGTCACCCATCCAAATGATCAGAATCAGGTGTCCTAATCACTTGGCCTGGCCACAGGTGTATAAAATCAAGCACTTAGGCATGCAGACTGTTTTTACAAACATTTGTGAAAGAATGGGCCGCTCTCAGGAGCTCAGTGAATTCCAGCGTGGAACTGTCATAGGATGCCACCTGTGCAACAAATCCAGTCGTGAAATTTCCTCGCTCCTAAATATTCCACAGTCAACTGTCAGCTTTATCATAACAAAATGGAAGAGTTTGGGAACAACAGCAACTCAGCCACGAAGTGGTAGGCCACGTAAACTGACGGAGAGGGGTCAGCGGATGCTGAAGCGCATAGTGCAAAGAGGTCGTCGACTTTCTTCACAGTCAATTGCTACAGAGCTCCAAACTTCATGTGACCTTCAGATTAGCCCAAGTACAGTACGCAGAGAGCTTCATGGAATGGGTTTCCATGGCCGAGCAGCTGCATCCAAGCCACACATCACCAAGTGCAATGCAAAGCGTCGGATGCAGTGGTGTAAAGCACGCCGCCACTGGACTCTAGAGCAGTGGAGACGCGTTCTCTGGAGTGATGAATCACGCTTTTCCATCTGGAAATCTGATGGACGAGTCTGGGTTTGGAGGTTGCCAGGAGAACGGTACATTTCGGACTGCATTGTGCCGAGTGTGAAATTTGGTGGAGGAGGAATTATGGTGTGGGGTTGTTTTTCAGGAGTTGGGCTTGGCCCCTTAGTTCTAGTGAAAGGAACTTTGAATGCTTCAGGATACCAAAACATTTTGGACAATTCCATGCTCCCAACCTTGTGGGAACAGTTTGGAGCGGACCCCTTCCTCTTCCAACATGACTGTGCACCAGTGCACAAAGCAAGGTCCATAAAGACATGGATGACAGAGTCTGGTGTGGATGAACTTGACTGGCCTGCACAGAGTCCTGACCTGAACCCGATAGAACACCTTTGGGATGAATTAGAGCAGAGACTGAGAGCCAGGTCTTCTCGACCAACATCAGTGTGTGACCTCACCAATGCGCTTTTGGAACAATGGTCAAAAATTCCTATAAACACACTCCTCAACCTTGTGGACAGCCTTCCCAGAAGAGTTGAAGCTGTAATAGCTGCAAAAGGTGGACCGACATCATATTGAACCCTATGGGTTAGGAATGGGATGGCACTTAAGTTCATATGTGAGCCAAGGCAGGTGACCGAATACTTTTGGTAATATAGTGTATATAAACAGGAAATAATAACTGTCTTAGCATACGATGGCAGTAATAGCATTGGTATATTGTAGCTGTTGTGGGATACTGTGTCACTACATTAGAATTATGTAGCTAATGTAAAGGAAGCATATGTTGGGAGCCTATAGGAATTCATTTTTGTGCCATATCTAATGATGCACGCATTTCAGGCACTGTGAAATGTGCATAAAATGTCTGTTACAGACACAGTGGAATTGTCCTTTAATTTCTTCCCAACATTATGGGTTTATGGGCAGGTTAATGCTGTTCCCTTCCCTTGGTGTAGTTCTTTGTTCTTGGGTCCTTTCAGAAAGGATGTTTAGAAAGTAATCGAATGGACAGTCCGAGAAAGGCGACTGTCTCTCATTCTGTCTTTCACATAATCTTCCTTTCTTTACTCTCTCCCCCGTTTCCTTTCTTTGCTTTTTCCATTTCTGTCCCTTTGTCTTTGTTCTTCCAGATGTGCCACATTAATTCCACCACTGCTTCCCAATTTATGTTCTCTGTCATAGTGTGCAAAGACTGTTATTACCTCCTTCTTTGTGTACACTGTGTGTGTGTGTGTGTTACTGTTCCCATGATTGTAGGACACTTCTCTTACTATCCTTATGAGGACTTTACACTGACGTTATTAATGCAGCAAATTAATGCAAAGCTACACCTAACTCTAACCCTCACCTTAACCTCAGTAACCAAAACATTTTTATTTAGTTTTAATTTTTCTTTTCTTTTCTTTTTTTAATAAAAGCTGTTGTTTTTGTGTATATATATATATATATATATATATATATATATATATATATATATATATATATATATATACTGTATATATATATATATATATATATATATATATATATATAGAGAGAGAGAGAGAGAGAGAGAGAGAGATAGATAGATAGATATCTGTTATATTTGTGCACTACTTATTAACCCAGTCTTGAATATTTATACCTGCTTTGCATAATTTGATTCGTGATTTGGGGCTGCACTGCTTACCAGTGTGCGTTGGTTTTTTTTTTCTCACGTCGTTCTGATGAAGTGCAGATGGAGGTCATCCCTCTGCGCAGCCTGCTTAACTTAATGAAGAAACAGTTTGGCAGGTGGGAAGTACCGCACACCCAGGAGCGCTAACGAAATTAGCCTCAGCAGTGGCCTCTGTGCTAGCGTAGAGCCAAGCCGTGATATTAGGGCAGATGGAGGGATTTTAGATCGGAGATGTGGGGATTCGGATGCGTTTAAGTGCCATTGTGGAAATGACATGGCATGATTTGGCAAGAATAGGAAGGAAGCGTGTGAAGCAGAGAGCAAAAGAGAGTGCACAGACACACACACACACACACACACACACACACACACAAGCTGGGGCTGGCTTAAGCTGATTGCTCTGAGATGTTCTTTGGAGATGGAATCAACAGAAAGTGGACAAATTAAAAAGAGAGAGAAAGAAAGAGAGAGAGATGTAGGTGAGGTAGGAATGGACTGGTGAAACGAATAAGAGTGTAAGGTAGATAAGAGCTGAGGAGTGAAAGAGCAAGACGAGGCATTAATGAGGCAGTCTAAAGGCAGTTTTCTCTCCAGTCTGATGGTGGAACGGAGGAACAGAGAGAGAGAGAGAGAGAGAGAGAGAGAGAGAGAGAGAGAGAGGCATGTTCAATCTGCAGGAAGAGGCTGCCACAGCCTGACTCACTAGATAACAGAATTACTGCAAATTGAAGTTTGAGTCTCTCTCCCTCTCTTTCTCTCTCTCTCTCACACACACACACACACACACACACACACGAACTCGCACTCGCACTCACTCAGGGATTTATGGCTTCTGGTGAAGGTATTCTCTCTGGATCCCCAGATACAGCACCTCTGGCTCAGAAAGACAGTGGGGGGAATGAAGATGATGATGATGATGATGAGAGGTAAAGTTTGAGAGGTAAAGAAAGAGTTAGTGAACAGGCAGAGCTGCTGTAAAGAGTGAAGTGAGAGACAAAGCAGTAAACAAGTCATCAAATGTGACAATGGGAGTAACATCCAAATAAAGGTGCTTCAACTAAATGTTCTCATAATTATATATATTATAATAAATAAGGAGTAAAACATGACTGGATATGTTGTTAATAAACAATGAAAAACATATAATCATTGATATGGTGAAGCTTTTTGTAAGGAGACATTTATTTAACATTTATGGAAGGAGTCTCCAGTGTCAGCCCATTATACCAGTCTTTAGTATGCTGGAGTTTGAACTTTGTGGTTTCAAAATCGAGAAAAAAAAAAAGAGGTTGGTGCTATAAAGTAAGTGAAAACAGGAACTAACTTGTCTCTCGGATGTTCCATAATATTAAATGTAACAATAAATGGTCAAAATGTGTGATGTGTTCATTAATAAATTAAAAATTGTCATCTTTGGCAAATCACTGTGGTATAAGAATAAAAAAAAAAACACTTTGCTTCATGGATTATTTTCCTATAACAGCAAACCCTGTCATGTTCTGTCCCTTTACATACAACATCAATTTGCCAAATTACAATTACTATTAATTGAAGAACACCACATCATACTATTTATTCATTTCCTGTTACATGTAATGTCGTGGGATGTCCATGAAACAAGTTAGTTCCTGATATCATTTACATTATAGCAGCTATAAATATTCATTTCCAACACTAGCCTCTCATTTTTCTTTCTATTTAACGTAGTTAGACAAAAAAAAATGCGGCTTGTCATGTTACTGAGAAACCACAAACCACAAAAACCACCATCCTGTCCGAAAATCTAAAGATTTCTGACTGTTACAAAGCGCTGACACTGGAGACGCCTTCCAAAATAAATGTTTCATCACAGAAAACACCACCATACCAATGATTACACATGTTTTTAAAACAATCTGTTTATGTGGCACATACTGTATACCATAAGCCCCTGTGTAACTTGTTACTATAGACACGATAAGGTATTAAAATAATTCAAGAACAACGATCATTGCTGAATACTTCGGCGTATGGATGGTGTATTCACTATTCAGCCATCATTACTTTTTCAAATCCCAAGACTGGTAGTGACCGAGTCAATGGTAGAATTATTTAGCAAGTTCACATACAGTTCTGAACTTTAGATGCGTCTTCGAATTGACTGTTTTCCGTAAAACTTTCCTTTTGGTTAAACTAGTCTGCTATATGCACGTTCTGGATTGTGAAAGCGAAGACTGACCTTCCTCTGCCTATGTTAGTCCACAATCATCCATCCTTTTTCTCCTTCTTCCTTTGTTGTCCAAGAAATTGCCCTTTCAAATCCGCCACAAAGGCACACTACCAAGAAATTGTACGTGTTTTTTCACTTGGTCTGCTTGCTTTGCTTTTTTCCCCCAAATATCTTTTGGCCTCCCATTGTTTGGTCTATCCTCTCTCTCATTCTTTCCCTTTTGTTTGTGTCCTCCTTTTGACTTGTATTGGTGCTGCTGTCAGTGTGACCTGTCCCCTTCACCATTGTCTTCATACTGTGATAAATATTTATTTCAGAGCTGGAATTCTAATGTGGAAGTGGATTCGTAGGTATACAAAAACATATATCTTAATGTTTGTCAAAAAGTGTTTCTGGTTTGTTGATGGAAAATCTCATGGATTTCTGCAGTTGTGGGGGAATGTGGATGTCTGTGCCTTTGTGCCGGTCAATCATTATAAAGGTGTCTTCTCTACTCTAAAGTCACTTATTTAATATGACTTTTCTAGTGTATATATTGATTGCTGAGAGTCCTGCCACATGGATTTGAGACCAGTTCAGCCATTTTTCTTATGGTTAAGACGCAGATTCAAACAGGGACTGGCTGGCTGTAGAAGAAACTAAAAGGCCAGTGCTGTCTTGCAGTGTATTGATCCCAGGATAGCAGTGAAAATAATGAAAAGGCCGGAGCAATGTGTATTGTTAAGGCATGATGGTGATTCGCAAAGACTTTCAGTCCCTGATGAGATGGGATACACTCTGTGAAATGCCAGTGCATATGGTGTTTTCATGGCTTCATCCATTACCGTGGCAGTGATGCATGCTCTGTGCATGTAGGTATGAAAAGACTGGAATTTCCTGCTTGCGATTAAGAGAAAGTGGCACTGTTGCAAGCTGCCAATACTTCTGCTTGTTGATTTTCACGCTTTTGCGCTTGGCAAGGCCTTGAATCTCAGGCCCCAGACCTCGGCTTCATGTTTCATCTGTCCTTGTTTTTTCTTCTCTTTGTATTTGTAAAAACACTGACCGTCTTTCTCACCACCACAGAGACCACTGTGAAGGGCCTTCTCAAAAGGAAAAGATCAAAATCGATCTTTCTGTCCCCGCACAAATTATATGCATTCCCGAGTCGACAAAGACGTGGTGTCTTTGAGTAGCCAAGCTGTTTTTGTTTTGTTTTTTTCTTTTTTCCTTGTGTTATGGTTGAAGCGGCTAGAAGAGTGTTAGCTGCTGCTTTGCATAGCAATAGATGCTAGATGTAGCCAGCCTTGATGAAATCATGGGGGTTTGGCAGCCCCTTGCTAATTGTGTTTAGAGTAGAATGCTTGCCCATTCTCTGCTGAGTTTGAACTCGTCGGCTATTCACTGGTGGGTAAAAAACCTTCTGAATGGAAGTTCTTAAAAATGGGAAAGAAAGCAATGAGAGAAAAGCAAGAGGGGGAGGGTTTTCTTAGGAGTGCCAAAACACCCAACTAAAAATACTTCTATTGAGTCTTTTCTTGCCACTTTTGTTTTGTGACCTGTGCAAATTGAGGTTCCCACAGGGGATTCTTTACACCATATCCCCCAGTTGACAGAAAGTGTTTATAAACACAGTGGTGTCATTACAAGAAACTCGTTTAGTAAATTAATTAACTGGAAATTACTTGGACAGTTACACAGACTCAAAGCAGGTTGATTGGATTGACGCACTGTTGCTTACCTGTAGATATTTCTGTTTGGTATTGATTTGTTCAAAATTCTTGTTTTGGATTTAAATGGTCAATAACAGCTTCTACAAAAGATATGAATTTTCAAGTATATTGTGTTAACATTTATCAGCAAAGATTAAACTTAAATGTTTTTTTCTTCATCCAGTGCATGGCAATAATCTGTTCTCTGCTATACTTCAAACCTGACATGTGAACGATTCATGGAATGACTCGGTGTTGGATTGCTATAACATGTCATTTTTGACATAGGATTATACCCCAATATCCTTCTACTAAACAAAGTCCATCCCAATGCTCTTACTTCTGTCTGACCTACATGACCTTGCTTGGCGGCTTATAAAACCATGCTGCTTCTTTCTGATGTTCTTCCTACCTCTTAAAACCGTCCAACCTTGTTCAGAGTGTACAGTCACCATCCGTCTCTGTCAGGGGCGGAATGGACCAGGAAAAAAATAATCGCGTTTCAGCGGCATTAAACAGCCTATAAGAGGCGCAAGTAACCTGGTTAGGGATGTAGTCACACATTTATCAGCTGTCAGCAAGGACACTGGAAATGTGGCTAAAGCCAAAATGACTCTTGGAGCAGTGTTGAGGGACAACCATAGTACACAGATAGTAATAATATAACAGAAATTAAAACAACATTAATAAAAACAATAATGAGAAATTTAACCCATTTTCTCCAAATTTTAGTCATTCCCAATTATTCGTTCTCCTGTAAGGATTAGCTAGTGTTGCTCTAATCATCATCATGGGACAGTGTAATTCAGTCCTACCTACCAGGGCTAATTATACCCTCTTGAACTCAGACATTTTTACTATCTAGGAAATATGAAGTAAACATACAGAAGCATGTATGTCTAATGGTTTAGCATCTCAGGTGGAAGAGGTTAGACTGGGTCGAGGTTCTGTACTGAGGTCTACAAGGCTGTCAATCAAATCCCCAGACTGTCATAAAGCTCCTGATGGAGTCCTGAGCAAAGCCATTTAACGCCCAAGTGCTCAGTCCTTGGATTGGATTCTGCTTCAGAATTGGATTCTAAGTCACTTTGGATAAATGTTTCTGAGAAAAGTATGGAAATGAGGTGTGTTTTGACATTTGCTTTGAAAGCTGAGATGGTTACAGGAACAGATGGGTTGAGAGAGAGTTTTTTTTTTTTTTTTTTTTTTTTTTTTTTTTTTTAAAGTGTGGCGTCTTAACTGCCGCTTATAAGGATGTCTGTTTAAAGCAGGGGTGTCCAATCTTATCTGGAAAGGGCCGGTGTGGGTACAGGGTTTCATTCCAACCAAGCAGAAGCCACACCTGAGTCTATTGAAAGCCAAGATCAACTGATTAAACAATTAGAATCAGGTGTGGCTCCTGCTTGATTGGAATGAAAACCTGCACCCACACTGGCCCTTTGTGGATAAGATTGGACACCCCTGGTTTAAAGCATCAGTCTGATTGTAGATCATCCAGAAATTTGCTTGTCTTAACCATCGATATAAAATAAAACTAGATGCTATGTCGGGCTAAAAAAAGAGACACGTCAATCTCGTCCTCTTGATTAGAGCGACTGTTTCAGATTTCTCTATATTCAGACCTCGGCCATTTTATTTTTTTAATTTATTTTGTGAAAATGAGGGAACACTGCAGGATTTGGATATAAGAATAATGACACCTCAAAACAAAAGGAATCACTTTAAACAAGGAATCACTATAAACAGGAGAATTGCATATTTGAAAATGTGTATTTTTTTTTCTTCTTTTGCCAGACTACAGTTTAATATTGTTTAGCTTTTCTCAACTTCACTTCTTAGCTAATGTTCTTAATATTTGGTGAGTCATGTGACATTCATTAAAATTAGATTTGGAATTGGATTTGTAGTTGGTTTTTGCGACTGAGCACCATTGATTTAGTTCATCAGGACAGCTGTGTTTATAATTATGCAATTAAGCTAATCTGAGGTGTTTTTCATGTTAGTTTTAGCTAGCATTATGTCTATCAGTTTCTAACAAATAAGTAAAAGGTAAGTTTATCTGAAGCTTTGTGATTTTATGTAATTGTGTTAAGGCAGATCACTTTCAACTTTTTTTAAATTGAGAAAAAAAAAAAAACTCTTGGCATCTCTAGTCTGATTTTATTACTATTAATAATGACTGTTATTATACTTACTAAAGTAAGTGTGTAGTAGATAACAGTACAAAGGTTTCTCAAGACTGACAGGTTGCATGGTATAGGATCATTTTTTCATGCACCTGCCTCTGCAACCATGAACTAGAAACCATGTCACAAGACCCATATCACTTTCTCAATATTCAGACATTCTACAGATCTTCGTGAAGTCTTTGACAGTGATGTTTCTGAGCCTTTATTGGATGTATTGTCTGTGTTGTATTTTCTGCTTTTCACTTTGTTTTGTCAAGAGATTGTGTTTGCTTTGGCCTAGTCCAGTCTGTTTGTAAATGGCCTGACCCTTTGCCTGAACAACCTTTGTGATCACTGGTTTGCCCTATTGGTTTATCTGTACTTGTTTGTTCAATAAACCTTGTATTCAAGCCAGTCAAGCTCAATCATGAATATTTACATTAGTGCAGAAATGTATGACACCTCTAACAAGGAAAACGTTATGAAAATTTGTTGAACATAAAATGGCTTACAACTGATTTTATAAGGGTAGATCAGCATCTCTCCATTGATTTGCACTGGCTTACCATTGCTAATGTGGCAGAGACACCGACGTATGAAATCAGTTAGCAACATTGACTACTGCAGCATATAGGTTTCCTACATCTGAGGTTTTAGCTCTTGGGTCCCTGTTTTTGTTTAAAGCTTGGTAAACTGTTTCTAGATCAGAAGTTAAGCACTATTACATTGTCCATAAATGCAGGATGGTATACGTCTACATTGAAATCATACGTCTAATGGACTTAGATATCACTTATCGCACTAGAACACATCAGCTTATGCAGGGATTCTTAAACTTTTTGCAGCCTTATTTACATATTAGCCCCATTATGTAAATAATACAATAATATTTTGGCTACTTATTGGAGCCATAGATTTTTCTGTTCCTGAAATTTCCACAGACAGAACACATTAGGCCCAAATTGACTTTATTTATAGGCTTATTGGTTTTTGAGTTATTGAGTTCTGGATTAAACCCAATCAACTCAAGTGACCAGTCAAATTGGCCAATAACTATAAGAACGCAATAATAATAACTATTACTTAGACAATGGCTTGTGATTTGAATAACACTAATAAAGTGGGGAAAAAAAAAAATCACAGACCTCACTTAGGGAACAATTTGTTCTATATATGTATATGTATGTATGTGTTAAAGATATGTGATGTGTTGTAATTGTGTTTAGTTTCCTGTATACACTATACATTTAGCAAATAAATAGATTCGGGGTGTAAATACTGTTTCCCTCCAAACAATCCCCATGATGTTCCACCACTCACCGCATCCCCCAATGGGTATTTATTTCTCTTTTTGCCCATGTTTATCCTCAGAAATGTATCTATTCCTAGCAGCAAGTGCATTAGTCACTGTCTTTAACTGGCTGCAGTGGCTTCGAGCTGATCTTTGCTCCGTTCCCACTGCCCTGTCTGACAATCTCGTACACTAAATGGATTTTCTTTCCTCCTGACACAGATAAAATCAAATTCTACACTTTCCTCATGAGATGAAACTTCCTGATGATATGAATAATGAAATATATACCAAAAGTGTTGCTTTCCCTTCTGCCAGCCTTCGGTCTGAGGCTGAGACTTGGCAGGATGGAAAGAGAGAGAGAGAGAGAGATTTTGAAAGGACTGGACTGTTTGACATAGTTCGAGATTGTGATCGGTAATCATTTCATGAAAATGACTCGTCTCATCAATCAAACGGTGTTCACTAAAGGTTACGTCCCTCCAAGCATCTTTTTGTGAATAATAAAAAAAAAGTAATTACCCTTTATCATCAGGCAGAGGAGACTTGACATAATTATCTTTTTTTTTTTTTGTTTCGCAGTGATTGTTGGCTACGTGTCCCAACGGATTACACATTAAAGGTGCTGAAAACAAAATAGACAGATTAATTTTCTAACACTGAGCCAAAAAGAGAGGCTATGCTCATACATATACATTTTAATTAAGAGCATTAACATATCTTCAACTTAATGTCACACAATCCTTATCCGCTGTCAAAATTATCACAATATTTTTAGTCAACATGAAGCTGATTGTCAAAGATGGAGCATGTTATTGATCTCTCTTCCTCTCTCTCTTGTAGACAGAAGATGTAATTTGAAAAATGTATATTGTACTAAATCTACTCAATTTTTTTTTTAAAAGATTGACTGAGCCATAACCCAGTTTGCATCAGGTGGACTATGTCCTCATATTGATTACTCCTGGTCTGACAATATTTTAAAAAAGATTCATTGGCTTAAATCTCCTAGAATGAAAAATATACTGATTATATATATATATATATATATATATATATATATATATATATATATATATATATATATATATATATATATATCAGAAAAGTCTACACACCCTTATTGAAATTGTAAGATTTCAAGAAACAAATGAATAGATAGAAAAAGATAGGAAAGCTTAGAAAAAGTAATTTCAATAAAAAAAAAAAAAAAACCCTACAACACCCTGGTGGCATAAGTATGCACCTCTTTGTAACAGCACTCTTTCCATTTATTGCAGTCCCAAAGCATGATGCTGCCACCACCATGTATCACATTAGGTACATTTTAGGCAGGTAAATTTTCCAACATGGTCTGGGGTGAAAGTATATGTTATGCAACAGTTTGATGGACTAGGATTTTTTATTTATTTATTTATATTTATTTATTTTTTTTTGTGAAAATGGCTTCTGAGTTCTACCCTACCTCAAAGCCCAGATATGCAGATTACAAGAGATTGCTGTGCCATTCACAAGGAGTGATCATTATCTACAGGATTTCCTGTAGCTTCTTTAATGTTGCTGTAGGCCTCTTGGTAGCCACCCTGGTAGTTTTGTCTTGTCATCAACCTTTCTCTGACATGATTTATTTACATTTCTGGCTTTACTTCACAAAAACCTGCTATTTCAACATGGGGATGTAGACATTTTATATCCACTGTAGGAGTGGAGTAGTCTTGCAATATAGACATAACCATAGTTTAAAAAAAAAAAAAAAAAGCTAGTATTTTTTTTTGTAATTTTTAAACTATTGTTATTTAGACTGTTATTTTTTAGAATCATTAATACAGCTGACAAAGTAAATGCCTCAAGCCTATTGTCCAATAAAGCTAGGATCAGTGTGAAGTCCTTGCTGCTTTGTCTTTTGTTTGAAGAGGATGAACACGTAATCCTATTACTGGCACTTGTTTTTGTAGACATATTTAATGTG
Source organism: Pangasianodon hypophthalmus (assembly GCF_027358585.1). Lineage (NCBI taxonomy): Eukaryota > Metazoa > Chordata > Actinopteri > Siluriformes > Pangasiidae > Pangasianodon > Pangasianodon hypophthalmus. The sequence continues at coordinate 13,690,208 of NC_069736.1, read as the reverse complement.
TGTGTGGTTGAGAGAGAGGTAGAGATGCATATTGATGAATTATACTGTGGCATGTGTGTATGGCAGGTTGGTTTTTACCTTTTATTTATGGTGGCTTTGACCTGAGCCAAAGCTATATATGGATCCCAGGCCGGCTGCCAATAAAGAAATGTGTGTGTGTGTGTGTTGCTTATGAAATCCCTGCATCATTAATATAAGGCTGGGTTTGTGGTTTGGGTCTTATTAGATTGAATTATTAGTGTATGAGCTCTGCTTGCACATGTGCTTGTGTGCAAGTGTGCAATGATAAGGTGTGTAGTTTGGATTCCAATTTTTTCCACACTTCATTAAAACAGACTGTTTCTCACCACACTCTGGAGCTGATATGAATTATTCTGTAATATTCTCCATCAGCATTATACGCTTTAAAACCTGCTAAACATGTGTTCTGTTGATAGACTTCCCCTTGTCAGGGCTTTCATTATTTCACACTGGATATATATCAGTAATCCTAACAACCACAGCCATATTATGCAGACAGTCAGGGTGGAACAGTACGAAAAATTAACAATCGAGCAGTTTTTGGTGTACCAGGTTATATTTACTTTGCACTGAGGGGCCACCAACACACTGCCATTGTTTTTCCATAGGTCATATTGCTGGCGTACAATTACTTACTGCATCCCATCTGTTGATATAGTAACCCCCTCTACCACATCCATGAATGGAAAGGAACCACCATATGGCCATCTTTGACCAGTTATTATTTGGGTGGTGGACTATTCCCCACCTAAGAATTATGACTTTGCTAATGCAAGGACATGAGCTAACCTGGTTATAATTTTAACAGTATAACTCTTTCAGATTTCCTTGTCATGGTAAGCCATCACAACTATAATGTCTGGCATGTATTACATATATAATGAAATATAACTGTGTCAGATTTATTAATGGTAGCAAGAATAAAGGAGACATGCCAATGCACCATGGAGCCAATATATCATATAGCCTGCCTGGGTGAGCTGCAGTGAAAGGTCAAACAGTGAATGAATCACAGAGAGCCACAGAGCTGCAGCGGCCAGACGTGCATGTCAGGCTTCAGGCATCTTGTTTCTGCCAAGTCAAGTCAACTTGTTATCATGCCTTGACTGTACTGCAGGTCAAAATATTGTACCTCCATGAGGGTTGAACCTTTACTAAAGCTACAAACACATGCAAATTTGATAAGGTCTTCAAAGGATTGTGTCTTTTGCAAAATACAGTGTCTTATCCTTTTTGCATTTGCCTTTATGAATAAGCAATTTAGGGCTTTTCTACCTAAACGCGCAAAGTACAGACCAGTGTCAACAAATAGATTACTTTAGCATCTGCAATGCAATTTTCTAAACCTGAAAGTAACTTACTTGACAGTGATAGCTGTTCCAGAAGGGCAGGAAAGCCATTTCCACCAACTGAAGAATCAAAGAACCAAATTATACCTTTTACTAAGTCTGAATAAGTCAAGTCACATTTATTTAAATTGTACATTTAAAAGACAAAGAGCTGCACAATAAAATCCAGTAATATAAAGAGCAGAGTAAGTAAGACAAAACCACAGATGACAAGACAGGAAAAAAGAAGACTCCATACTGTAGAACTGAAAGAGACTCAAATGAGAGAAGGGTAAGCGGATTCATAATCTTGGAGCTGCAACAGAAAGGGTTTGTGGAAGTTAAAAGCAGCAGGCTAGAAGATCTCTTGACGTAGAATGGATGTAGAGGAGATCGGAGATACATGCTATATTGCCAAAAGTTTGTCGACACCTGACCATAACACCAGTATGTGCTGGATGAACATCCCATTCCAGATTTAGTCCCCCCTTTGCTGTTACTGTAACCTCCACTCTTCAGGGAAGGCTTTCCACTAGATTTTAGAGTGTGGCTGTGGGGATTTGTGCTCATTCAGCCACAAGGGCATTCGTGAGATCAGGGACTAATGTTGGGCGAGGAGTCCTGGCACACAGTCAACATTCCAATTCATCCAAGAGGTGTTCAGTAGGGTTGAAGTCAGGGCTCTGTGCAGTCCACCTGAGTTCTTCCACTCCGACCTTACCACACCATGTCTTCATGGAGCTCGCTTTGTTCACAGGGGCATTGTCATTCTGGAACAAATTTGGGTCTCTTACTTCCATTGAAGGGAAATTGTAATTCTACAGCGTACAGAGACCTTCTAGACAATTGTGTGCTTTGTGGCAACAATTAGGGGAAGAACCACATATGGGCGTGATTGCCAGCTGTCCACAAACTTTAGGTGGTATAGTGTAGCTCGGTGTATGTTGCCATAATAGAACAATCAAAAAGTTTCTTAAAATGACAACTTCCTATTACTGTGGTTTCATATTAGATATTAACCACATGTTCACACCTTCGATGCAAACAGCATTTAAAGAGAGCCTCTGAAAAGGTTTTGATTCTCTATTACCTTGTTAGTATAATACACAGACTTATTAACTTATATGTTCATTTGTTAAATAATAACACATCTGCTACACAGGTCCCTGTGAATTAGCTGTTATTATAAAACCAATGTTTTAGAAGAGCTGCTGTTACAGAAAACTAATCAACACCTTCTAACTAATCAGAATCGAAAACTGATGTGATGTCATTTTCACAACTGTATTTTGTAAATCACTTGCTACATGCCCACTTATTGAGCATACATTTGAAATTAATAATTTATTTGGGGTTTTAGTAAATCAGAGCCAATACAACAGCAGCATGAGCAAAATGGTTGGTTAAAAGTTCCAGGAAGCTGAGGTTTGGTGGCACAGAGAGTGTTCTGGCAGCAATGCTGTATTTCAAGCTCCATATAACCTGCAGCCTGTTATAATGAAACTCTCTTTCATTCTTCTTATTTTTGTTCCACTTGATTTAGAATTTTTGTTTCCTACTTCTGTTTTCCCTCCTGTAATTCCTCACAAGAAGGGTTTGTGTCTTCTCAAGACTAGAAATTGCAAAAAAGCTAATGAATTCTGTATAAATGCTAATGTGGTGTTGTTAATCCAAAGGGTTCTCCTCCCACCGTACAATGACACAAGCTACCTACTTAATATACATAGAGAAAATACCCCCCTGCCACGTTCATTAAATATTTAATATTACATTAGAAGCGTTTAGTAGTATGATTAATCTATGACACCGGACACCATGGACAGAAAGGGGCCTCAAGGGAATTTCTGATGCCATTAAAGTTAGGAATGATGACGCCCTTTTGTGTGTAGAGTAATAGATCGTTTAGGGAGAGAGCATTCACCAACTGGTCGCTATTAAAGACAAATTATTTGAATTCCATCACCAAATATTGTGCTACAATGCCATTGCAGGATTGCAAATTCACCCCTAAACTGCTTCTCGCCGCTCCTTGACCCTCTCTTTAATCGTGCCTTTATAGAGCAATGTTCAGATCCACAAGTCTTTTTCCTTCGGGGATTCATAGATAATGGGATCATTAAAACAAGCAATTACATAGAGAGGCTTTGTGCTGTTTCAGATCAGAGCCTAATAGGGGAGATATAGCAGGCCAGTGCCCTTTACTGCTGTAAGAATCCTCAGCTGAACTTGAGTGCCTGTTTCTTCTGCCTTTCTCTTCTTCTCTCTTGAGACTGGCAATTTGGGCATATTGCTTTAGGAAGCAATATGTGTGCACCACATAGATGCACAGGGGAGTGTGTGTTACAACTGTCAGAATGAATTTTTCTGTTAACATATATATATAACATTATAACAAACCTATAGGCCTACTTTAACAGTAGAATAAAAAATATATATTTTTTGTTATTTAGTTTGGATTATAAACCAAATGAACTGAAATAAATAAATTTTTTATATATTTTATATATATATATATATATATATATATATATATATATATATATATATATATATATACATACATACACACACACACACACACACACACACACACACACACAAATCAGTCATAACATTAAAACCACTGACAGATGAAGTGAATAACATTGCATATGTCATTACAATGGCAACTATCAAGGGGTGGGATATATAGGCAGCAAGTAAACAGTAAGTTCTCAAAGTTGATGTGTTGGAAGCAGGAAAAATGGGCAAACGTAAGGATTTGAGCGACTTTGACAACGGCCACCACCTTGACACGATTTTCAGGGTTATGCAACATGACGTGATTGTGCCGAGTGAGCAGAGCTAAGCCTTTATCAAAGTTTAAGATAATGCAGTGGTCACAAATGTACAAAGTGGTGAAATATACATTTTTTTCTGTTGAGTTTATTATTACTACAGTACAACAGAAGACTAGTTATTCATGCACTTAATCTAAAAATCAGAAAGTGATTGACCAAACTTTTTGACATTATGAATTTTCTGTGACCCCAAACCATGGCATTTTGTTTTCTCCTTGTTACGCTTGTAAATCCATATTCAATAAATTAAAAAATAAATATTATTGTCATGTTCTTCTATTGTTCCACTGAGTAAGAATCATTCAGTGTTGTTGTATGAACTTGCAGAGACAGATGTACAGAGAAATTTGTCCATTTTTATTGCGGAACTCCTACGCTAGTGCAGCGTGTCAGAATAGTGAAAAAGACTAAAACAGCACATACACTTCATTTAAATGTGGCTCCCACGTAACGTTTCAAAGTTGTACCACACATAATCTGTCTCCATAGTTAGATTAATTTCTACCTACACAGAAAGTAGCACCCTTTATCTGTGATGATATTGCCATTGGCTCTCAGCACCATCATCAAACTATATTTAGACATCCAATCTAAATCAACTCAATCCCATCTTCAAAGCCAATCTGATCTGCTTTTTTTTTTATGTGGCCTAATGGATGAGGTTATATTTGAATGCTTACCGTAGTCAGCCAAAAAGGATTACGGAAAAGCCTGTTTAGCTTAAAGCCATTAGGTAAATTGTACAGCTTCCTGAAGGGTGTGTGTGTGTGTTTGTGTGTGTGTGTTTGTGCAGCAGTCAGATGCAAAGGACAAAATAATTCATCACTGGTTAAAGGAATTTGCATTGGGCTGCGCGGCGCTCGAGCGCTTTGCTTACTGTGCTCATGAATTATTAAACCCCTCTCACCTGCGATTGTGGAGGAGACAAGAAAAAGAGGGATGGCTAGAGAAAAAGAAAGAGAGTGAGATGGATTTGCTCAGAAACAGAAGAGTGAAGGGTAGGCAAACAATGAGAAAGAAAACGTCATTAGGAAAGACAAAGGCGAGACGGCGTGATGTACGAGTGAAGACTTGGAGCGAGAACAGGTAGACAATTAGAACGAGAGAAAGAGAGCTGAGACGTGCAAGGATGAGATGAAGAGATGAGGGAGAGAGATAAAGCAATGAGAGAGAGAGAGAGAGACAGCTTCCTTGCAGGGCTTCATTTAATCTCGCACTGTTTGTGCTGTCATTAGAAAAAAATAAGGCAATTTGTGTCTGCTAGTTTGTTATTTCACAAGCTATTACTCATAGAGAGAAGGCTAACTCATACAGAGGCCCTTTTACTTTTTATACATGTTTTACATGGCCTCTTTGTGGCAACCTATAATCTAGTGTGGCTGCAGTTGTAAAAGTGTGTGTGACAGTCACTGGAAACATGGCACAGCATCAGGTCTGGACTCTGTCCGTATGATTGGCTGTGTGCGTAAAATCAATGGCCCTTGGCCTTGGAAACTGCGCTTGTTAAATCTATACAGAAAGCTGCACATAGTGCCACACACACACACACACACACACACACACACACACACACACACACCACAAAAGAACACATTTACACAATTTTCCACTTACCCCAAACGTAGTCAAACAGCCAAGATCAGATACACCACGAATGTAGCTAGAACATTAATGGAAATCTCTCTCACCTAAAGTCTTCACCATGAATACAGCACATACCCAAATCTTCATATCCTTGTTTCAAACAATAGCTCACACTTTACATACAGCTTTATAGTTTAGGAATTGTCTGACATAGCAAGGCTTAACTGGAGAAAAAAAAGCTCCCAAAGTGATCCCAAATCAACTCATAGATTCACAGCTTACAAGTAAAAATATATACAGTTATATGGAAAACTTGGCACCCCTGGCCAAATTTTATTTTGTTGATTTTTCAAGTGAAAAGAAACAATTTTTAAAAAATGTGCAAATGTTAATGCATAGTTACTTTATATATGATAAATGTAAATAAATAAATAAATAAATAAAAGAAAAAAAAAAGAAAAAAGAGAACTTATTAGGCCTTAATTTACTGATCAGGACTTGTTAGACATGTCAAGAATTGTCATTAGGAAAAAAGTCCAGAGGGTAACAAATTCTCTACTCTTCAAACCTTGTGCCTGGGCTCCTCTAAACAGCTGGCTGTGGATCTGAAAATGAAGCTAATTGATACCTGCAAAGTGTATAACAACAGTTAATTGGAACTGTAGAAGTCAAGGCAAGATCTGGAAGACCCAGTAACTTTTCAGACAGAACAGCCCATAGGCTGTTAAGAAAGACAAAGCAAAACCCCCATATGACACCAAGGAGCTGCAGGAAGGTTTAGCTGACACAAGAGTGGTGGTGCACAGTGGTGGTGATCTGCATGGAAGAGTCATCAGAAGGAAACCTTACCTGTGACCTCATCACAAAAACAATGTTTGATTTATGCAAAACAGCATATAGATAAGCCAGAGGTATTTTGGAAACAAGTGCTGTGGACTGATGAAGTAAAAATGGAACCCTTTGGCTACAATCATCAAAGGTATGCTTGGAGAAAAAAGGTGCAGCATTTGATAAAAAAGATCACCTTTCCAACTGTTAAGCATAGGTGTGGATCTATTATGCTCTGGGGTTGTGTGGCAAATGATCAATTTACACAGACACTACACATAAATGGGTTAAAATATATGCTTTTAATATAAGATTTTGTGCTGTTGAATAAATTATCACCTTTGTTTGATGCTTTTCAAGTCACTAAATCACTAATTAAAAGCATTTAACACTGAAAACTACAATAAAAAAAAAACCCAAATAAAATTACTATTGACAATCCCATCCTTTCAATAGGACACCACTGCACAAACTGAAATGACAGTAAATAAAACAAATATACTCTAATGTAAAATTATTATCCCACTTCTGACAGAGCTAGAATGGTGGCTCAGTGGTTAAGACTCTGGTTACTGATCAGAAGGTTGGGAGTTCAAGCCTCAGCACTACCAAGCTGCCACTGCTGAGCCCTTAACCCTCTCTGCTCCAGTGGTGCTGTATCATGGCTGACCCCAGATTCCTAACAAGCTGGGATATGTGAAGAAAAGAATTTCACTGTGCTGTAATGTATATGTGACAAATAAAGGCTTCTTCTTCTTATTATATGATTTGCATACTGAAAAGGACATTGTGCTGTCAGATATTAGCTCAAACCAGTAGTGGAAAAGTGAACATTTTTGCCAAATTTTGGACATTTTCAACTTAAAATATTCTGCTGGCTAAAATTTTGGTGCATCCCTACTGTGTATTTTGGCACTTTGTCTTGAAGAAGTGTCTGTATTTGTGTTTTGCCTGATAAACTACATGGTATACACTCAATAAAAGTCATTAGCTTAGACTAACCAATGTATAAGGAAGCTAGTAATGAAGCACTGTGGCTTTAAATGATGTTGAGTCAGAAATGTATAATCTCATCTAAATACAGCATATTATATTATTATGTAATTATATTAGACTGTAGGTTTTAAGAAGCTGGTCCAGCACTAATGTTTTAGCCAGATTGTGGAAATTATAGATGTTGATGTCATTGGCACTATGTGCTTGTGTAGCCCAACGTCACACTTTGTTAATAAACCAAATGAAACCATATTAGCAAGAGAAATTTTTTCTGCAAGGATTTTTAAGGTGTTGTGTTTATTAATGGTTCGGAGTTTCACTAATGAGCTTACCTTGCATGGCAATGTGGAAATGTTTCTCAAAACAGCGAAAATAAACACACTGCAATTAGAATAAGCATAGCAAAGCCTTAATCTCTTGCTCACACTCACACACACACACTGTTGACTCAACAGTACTGCAAACACAGGCTTGCGTGATTAGCAGCGTTAGATGTGTGGGTTTGAACAATGTTTAGTGTGACAGCAGATAATAGATCAGTGTGATGTTCAATCCACTAACCCGGCATCCCACACAATATATAAAGAGGACTTGAATCAAGGAAACACACACAAACACACAGACACACACACACACACACAGACAGACAGTCTGCAATGACCTTGGTACACAGAGTAGTGATGGGTCGTGTTCTACATGGACGCCCTCACACACCATTTCACTCATCTTCAATGTGCCGGTAATTAAAATATAACGCTGTGTGTGTGTGTGTGTGTGTGTGTGTGTGTGTGTCACATCCCATCTGTGGAACGTATCACTTCAGAGGACCTGTAAGCATTGGTTAAATCTCTCACGGGGAATAAAGCATTATGGAAAACCCCAGCTGTACGGATTTCAGATTAGCAGTGGGATAAGTGAACATTCACACCTTGTAAGAGTGTGTGTGTGTGTGTGTGTGTGTGTGAGGGAGAGAGAGAGATGAGGACAGAGAGAGAGACAGAAAGAGTCTTAGATTTTAGAATCTTACAAAGAGCATGACAGAGACTGGGAGAGAGAGAGAGAGATAAACAGAGTGTGAAACACAGATAAAGACAGTGAGAGAGACAGAGTGAAAAAGAAAGAGCAAGAAGGATAGAAAGAGAGAGAAGGACAGAGAGAGACACAGATAAGCAAAAAAGAGACAGAGAGCAGGAGTGAGAGAGACAGAGAGCACGAGAGAGAGAGAGAGAGAGAGACATAGAAAGCGGGGAGGACAGTGAGAAAAAGATAAACAAAAAGAGAGAAGGAGACACAGCGAGCATGCGACAGCGAGAGACAGAGCACAACAGAGAGAACAGAGAGACAAAAACGAGAGAGAGAGAGAGAGAGAGGAAGAGAGACACAGGGAAAGACACAGATTGTGAAAGAGAGAGGGAGAAACAGAGAAAGTCAGAACAGGAGAGACACAGGGAGAGAGACAAACAGTCAGAGAGAGCAAGAGAGACACAGAGAGAGATGCAGATTGAGAAAGATTGATAATTTATAAAGATTGAGTTCCCTTCATCTTTTATAATTTAAATTAAAAAAAAAAAAAACTTTATAAATGATTCTTGTTAATTTTGCCCTGCAGCTATGAGGCTAAAAAATAAAGGATATCTAGGCAAACTTTTTCCATCAACTGTAAACAGAGAACACAGTCACTTGATTTACACATTTAATCTTTTAAATATAATTGTATCATGCTTGGTGATTGTACAAATGGTACTACAGTCACTGGACGCAGGTAGCCTTGTAGCTGGGATACAAAAGTAAACAGTTTACTAGTTTTTTAGTTTACGCATTACCTGTTCAAGAAAAAAGTAGGCATCCAAATGGATTTCCTTCACGGTTTCCCCATCATGGCGAATAAAACGAGTTCACAGGCTCTCTCATTTTATTCATTTTGCCGTATGCTTTTCTGGCAGCGGATTGTGTTTATTCCCTACAAAGTATCTGAAGATGCTGTCCATTCATGCTCTGGATACATTTCAGAGCAGTAAAAATGGGGGCGTGTCTATGACATGACCGACAGGGACGTGCGCACAACCAGGAAGTGTTCTCCAGAAATTTCCACATTATTTGTAAAAGCAAGGAAAATAAAAATATTTCTAAAATATCCTTTATCATGGTTTATACTACAGCGCTGTCAAATTTTCCAATCTGATTGGCTAAAAGATGTTGATTAATTTTCTATGACAGCAGCTCTGACAGTAGTTTCGATTGTAATTCAAATCAGAGGTTTATATTAATGCGCTCGTCTCTATAGTAACAGTTGATCTGGTAAAGCTTTCTGTACGGTGATGTTTATTTAACATTTATGGAAGAAGTCTCCAGTATCAGTGCTTTGTTACAGTCAGTAAGTTTTCCACCACGGGAAACCACTTTGTGCTTATCGATTTGTCCATTGTTTTTTTTTGTCTTAATAGCTTATTGACTTATGTTAATGATGATGATGATGACGACGACGACGACGACGAGCATTCCAGTACACGGTTCACAGATATTTTCAGAGTTATAAAGCTTCTTTTTTATGTGTTTTTATTCCTCTCTTCGACTCTCAAATGCTTCCCCTAAATGTCCAAATTATGAAAACACTAGTTTGGAGCACTCAATTCCTGTTTGTATCATAAAGTCTGTAAATATGTGGGGGGGGGGACCCTGTAAGCGTTCTGTAATTTTCAGCTATGAGTGCTGCAATTTCTGCAGCAGTGACTCTCATAAAAGAGCACTCCAGGGCGCGCACACACACAAACACGCACACCTGGATGGAAGATAACAGCTCCATTAGGCCTGCACTGCTGCCCTGTCTTGATAGCTCATAATGGCATCAGTTCTCAAAGATTGGACCGTAGCACAGGCCATAGAGCCACAGCTGCCTTTAACACACACACACACACACACACACACACACACACACACACACACACACACACACAATAATCAAAGAACACACCATGAAATCAAACAACATGCATCCCCAACTCCTGTAGCTTAGTATGACACATGGTGTAGTGTAGTTGTAGAATGGACACTGTATCTGAGCGATGTGCTCTCTCTCTCTCTCTCTCTCTCTCTCTCTCTGTGTCTCCATTTCGTGACCTCTATCTCTACAATGATCATTTCTTTCGCCATTTTTGTGGAAAAGGCTCTTCTCCCCATCATCAATACTGGATGCAGGCGACAGCAAATTACACTCCACTTAACACAACACACACACTTGAAACAATGATGAATATGTCTCTCCCTCTGCACTAGTATTGCTTTTACACAAATAACAGCATGGCAGCATGAAAAGCAAAACTTCAGACTGGTGTGTGTGTGTGTGTGTGTGTGTGTATAGAGCAATCCCACTTTTTCTGTTATCAATATGACATCAGATATCAGATAACAGAGCGCTGGGTCTTGTCCAATACCTGATACTGATCCGATACTGATTTCCTCTCAGAATTTCTGCTGTAATGAACATCAGTGGTGTGAAAAGGTGGCCTTTAGGACCAGTTGTGTCAGGCAACAGCAGGATCTTACACACTTACACACACACACACGAACAAGTAGCAAGACTCTTTCACAAGATTCAAGAATCTAGACTGATATGATGGTCTTTGTTGTTTTTGTCTTTCAAACACACAAACACACACACACACACGGATGCAGAGTCTTTAATGTTTAAACAGCATCACAGGCAGCCATGTGTTTGACTACACATCAGAGAATTCATCGCCAGAGACACACAGAGAGACAGAGGGAGGCAGGTGTGTGTGTGTGTGTGTGTGTGTGGGTGAGAGAGAGAAGAGTCTCTCTCATGGGATCCCATTAGTGAGGGCAGACTTTAAGAGCTGCCATTAACCACAAATATGACACTGTGTGTGTGAGAGAGAGAGAGAGAGAGAGAGAGAGATTGAAAGGAACATAGAGGCAGCAAGAGACACAGAGAGACACAGAGAGACAGAGAGAGAAACACAGAGACAGACAGCGAGACAGAAATTGAGACACAGAGAGGGAGAAAGACAGAGACAGACAGACAAACACTGACAGAGTGAGAGAGATGCATAGAAAGAGGCAGACAGAGAGCGAGAAAGAGAGAGAAATGCAACAGAAAGACAGAACATGAGAGATACAGAAAGAGAGAGAGAGAGTGACAGAGAGAGAGAAATGAAGAGAAACACACAAACTCTGAATATACACTATGCTATAATATAATATAATATATAATATACAATATGCTCAAGTACTTACCAGTCATTTTTGTTGTTTTCTTATGTTTTTGTTTATGTTATGTTTATATTACGTTTATGCAGATATATGTGTATTATTTGTATAACTTTTAGTTTAATCTACTTGCACTATTTGCTTTGGCAACAATGTGATTTATGCCAATAAAGCACTGATGAACTGAACTGAGAAAGTCAGAGAGAGACAGACAGAGACAGCAGAGACAGAGAGAGGGGGAGAGACAGAGAGAGAGAGGGAGAGACAGTGCAAGAGACATAGAGAAACACAGACAGAGAGTGCAGGAGACAAACAGAGAGACAGATATCAAGGAGAGCGAGAGAGAGTCAGAGAGAGCAGGAGAGACACAGATTGAGTAAGAGAGAGACAAAAAAGAGAGTCAGAGAGAGCATGAGAGACACAGGGAGAGACACAGATTGTGAAAGAGAGAGGGACAAACAGAGAGAGTCAGAGAAGGAGAGACTCAGGGAGAAAGATACAGATTGAGAAAGAGAGAAACAAAGAGAGAGAGCGAGCAGGAGAGATACAGGGAGAGAGACAAATAGAGAGTCAGAGACAGCAAGAGAGACACGGAGAGAGATACAGATTGAGAAGGAGAGAGAGAGACAAACAGAGTCAGAGAGAGCAAGAGAGACACAGGGAGAGAGAGTCAGACAGAGCAGGAGAGACACAGGGAGACAGAGATACAGATTGAGTAAGAGAGAGACGGAGTCAGAGAGAGCAAGAGAGACACAGGGAGAGAGATACAGGCAGAGAGAGTCAGACAGAGCAGGAGAGACACAGGGAGACAGAGATACAGATTGAGTAAGAGAGAGACAGAGTCAGAGACAGCAAGAGAGACACAGGGAGAGAGATACAGACAGAGAGAGTCAGACAGAGCAGGAGAGACACAGGGAGACAGAGATACAGATTGAGTAAGAGAGAGACAGAGTCAGAGACAGCAAGAGAGACACAGGGAGAGAGAGAAATACAGATTGAGAAAGAGAGTGAGAGAGACAGACAACAGTGATCATAGACAGATGCCATGAAAAGTACTCTGCTGCCATGTGGGTTTAAATACTATTTCTATTAGCAGTGAACGTATTAACACATGATTACATTATTATGAACGGGCCGTTGTGTTACAGCTCAGCCGTCACACGCCTTCCGCTCTATTCACTGGGAAAACTTACTCAGCGCTGCTCCACTGCACTCACATCTAGCATTTCACCACAAGAAATTATTTCAGTAATATGACTTCATATTTAATGGGGCAGATTGTTGACACAGTGGCACTTACCATCTCTGGAGACTGAGGTGACTTCAGTGTTTCACGTGTTCCTATTAAAAATGTATTCTTAATGTATTCTGAACATGTTACTCTTTTTATTTATCTTAACAGAATACGTTACTCAGCCATCTCTGGCTGGGAGTCAAGTGTGTGTCTATGTGCTCATGTATGCGGAAGAGGGCGGATAGCGCTTTCCTCTGAGTGTGTTATGCTGCCCTGTGATGCAGCATGAGCAGAAAGATGTGTTTGGCTGGTTTCATCTCTCTCAGCTGGTAGCTGTTGTATGACAGCCAGATTATGGGTGTGAATTGGCGAAATTATGCAGAGAATATGGTGAAAACAATTATAATTATGAAAATAATTAGGGGAAAAAATAACAGTATAAAATGTAAAGTTTGGTTCGGTTGTGCTTCATGCTTTGTGTTGGTTACATTTGATTGACTTGTGATTCTGGTTTTAACCCCGCCCATATTTGGCTGCTATTGCTCTTGTGGTTTTTGGATGGTTTGGCCTGTCTATGTAAATATTTCCATATACTGTTACATTTCTCCAGATACAGGGCTGGGTTTTGGCTCTGTTTCCTGTTAGGGAGATGGTAAGCTAATTGCCTTTTGGGTTGTTTTTGTTTTAACAGGTAACGCTGCTTGTACCGTTTATTTTGGACCATGAAGCTGTTTCTTTCCTTTATTTGAATCAAAATCACTAAATACATTTTTTAACGCATGGGACAAGTTCTGTGAACCAAATACTACATTCCAACAAGTCAACTATTTCATACCTTCCCCTTGTCTTCTAACTTATGACCCTAGACTGGGTTGTAACAACTGAGTTGGAAATAAATTCTTGAAAATCTTGACTTTTAGCTTGAATTAAGTTTGCTATATTTTCTGGTAGACAAATTTGCAGCATTGCTTTCTGTCGCCAGCGGCTCTCATGTGGCGAAGCTCCAATAGTTGTTTAAAAGTAATTAATGTGTAGGCGAGTTCATTTTTACATTTTTTAAGGGGGTGATCCCTGTTAGAATACAACAGACATGACAGAAACATACTCTTACACACACTAGTGCCCTCTCAAAAGCATGCCAATATGTCCGCCCACACCCACAGATACACGTGTGCTTGATGCGGTAAAACAAAGGATGAGGCTTTTTTTACTGTTATAATGACAACACAGAGCGAGTGAAGCTGAGCTGTGTAAAGAGAGGGCGCACACGCACACACTCGCGCATGCACACACACATACAGAACCATCCCCACATGGTTTTGCCTTTTCATGTCTGTGTATAAGGTGTCTTATGAACTTTCTTATTTCCTCAGGCGTTGTGAGTAGAGTTCAGGCAATAAATGACCTGACATAAATAAGCAGCTATCCCACGCACGCATGCGCACACACGCACACACGCACACACGCACACACACACACACCATCAAATCTCATTCATACCATATGAACGCTTCATTTATTCCAAGGCCATTTCTTTTGCTACTGCTGGCCTTCATTACTGCAGCACTGCTGGAAGCCTGCAGGAATTCATTACCCTAGGCACCACACACACACGCACACACACGCATTCATGCATACATACTCGTATACACAAGCCCTTTCATATACATAGCAACACAGCAAGCAGATATGGAATATATCATCACAGATAGTGACACACACACTGTTGGGTAAGCAAAGCGAGTACAGATATGGTGGCATAAACAAACACACACACAGATGCACTTACTTCCAGACTGATGAATGCTAGCTCAGTCCTGGTTACTGTGCTCAGGTGTGACTACTTTGTCTTACTGACAGAGACCATGTCCTCTTGAGATTAGCCAATAGGGAGCTGGCAAACACATTGCCCCCCCCCCCCCACACACACACACACACACACACACACACACACACACACACACACACACACACCAACAGTGTAAACACTTAACACTAGCGTTAATCTCATGGTTTTATGAGCCTGTGTAAAAGCGTTAGTACGTCCACAGTTAGAGGTACACACAGCTGTTGTATGGATGTCATGTTAGATATAATGCAAATGAGTTCCCTCACAGCACTGTTACTTGCGCAACACACACACACACACACACACACACACACACACACACACACACACTTTGTTATGAAGTCGATGTTCTGTTAACAGGTCCACGCTCCATACAGTAAACTGCTGAGACAGCCGTTATGCCGACTTAACCTCAAGCTCAATGCAACACCAGCAGCATTTTCCCTTGTTTAGATTATTGCGCTACCAAGGACGAGCGCTTCCTCTGACATCTAAATGAATTAGTGGCATTAAAATGTGAATGGTCACATGGAAATGTACGCAATTAAGGTGATAGATTGCCGGTGACACCGAGATTAATGCGAGGCGCTCGAGTGAACCCTAAAGCCGGTTAACAGTAGTGCGTCTTCTGTCATATTCGCATAAGTGTGCGATCATTTAACCCGAGCTAATGCATACAAATAGTTTATTGAAGCTCTATAAATCATGCTTTAAGCCACATTTACGCATTCGCTTGCTTGAGAAAATTCTTTCAAGCTATTGTGTGCGCGTCACTGCACTTTTTTTTTAGCCAACACCCACAAACACAATGCTATTTTTCTTTTCTCTTTCTTTCTGTTTTTGCCCACACAGGGGATTTGTGTGTTTGCATATTTATCAGGTGTAAATGGATTAGCAAAAATAAAACCACCTACGGTTGACTCTCCCGTGTTTGGACCGTCCTGTGCACTTGTGCGTAGTGTCGATGCAAGAACATTAATGAGTTTCATAAATAAATTCTGGATTGAGCTGTATACAATATATACTTGAAAAGTAGAATGTGTCTGAACATAAAGGTGGAAAATCCCTTGTCTTAGTCAAATCTTCACATACCATATATAGCATACACACTATATATGTAAAACAGCGTTACTGACAAATTTTTAAATGTTAATTTAAAATGAAATGAGATCTTACTTTAATTATCAGCATCCTCTACATCAGTCTCAGTCTGCTCACCTGAGGTAAAAGTCACTAACATTCAAATACAAGCTTTATCGCTGCTCTACACTTCACTAACCCCTTTTCACGCTAATATTGGTGCTGAGAAGAAGGAAAAGGAAGGGAAGAAAAAAAAAAAGAAAAAAAAAAAAAAAACAAGAAAATCACAGCTTCATTCTGTTCTGTTGACTAAATTTCTTGTTATTAATGTCTTTATTAGGTCATTTCATTTCATTTTAAAACTTTGCTGCCTTTTGTCAAGAGTGTGTAAGTGCTCTTCTCTGTTTTGATGATGATTTGATGGCGCAGGAGCATGGTGGACATTTTGAGAGTCCGTATCTGATTACAAACTGAATTGATGTCCATTTTATGATGGGACGTAGCTTTTCAAGAAACTTAACAAGAGACACAAGCACATTTAACTAGCAAAGTTTTAGATAGCTTTACCACCACAGTGGACTACATGCATTCACTCCTATGACACATTTTCTTATTGGTCAAAAGATTAGTATCCATTTAACTATGAAATATAAATAGACTGGCATTTTAATCTGAACAAAGTGTAAATGGCACATAATATACAGAATGACTTAAATATCACTGTGAGAACTGGGTGTTAGTGTGTGTGTGTGTGTGTGTGTGTGTGTGTGTGTGTGTGTGGGGTGTGATATGGCTGATCAGCACGATGTGAAACCCATTAGTGGGTGTGTGTGCCTAATTACGCTCTGTCTAACAGACATGTACATAGCTCTATAATTTCAGCTCATGGGTCGCTGGTATCTCAGTCCACTCTGGAATCTGTTTGCATTTTCTCATTTCCTGTCAACATCCTGTGGCTAACGGCTAAGAGGCACAATTAATTCACACGCAGAATGCCAGACCATTTCTTTCTCTCGCAAACTTGCTCTAGATGTGGATGGCTAATCGCGGTTGTTCGGGTGTCTTTTGACACAGCGTCTGTGTGAAATAATTTAGAAAACAGAACATCATGTCATTACAGCTTATTTATGAATTTTAAAGTTTGAGACAGAGCCTTCAGTTCTGTTTCCCACTGATATTTAACATTCGTCACACGCAAGCTCGTACTCACTTCTGGCTTGTCCATGTAGTGGAAGAAACTATTTTATATGTCAAGAGGACTGTCAAAGAGAGTGTGAGAGAGAGCAAGAGAGAGGGAAGGCTGGCCGTCCTCTAAGGAAACAAAAAAATGGAAATAACTCCTCGGTCCCTGCCAATGAATAGCAATATCTCAGAAACAGCACATCTTCAACTGCCATTACACAGACTTGGTCTAGATACTATCTTGGAGGAAAGGGCAAAGAGAATAAGGGTACATGTGTGTTAAGACTTCCTTTTTAACATAGCCAGATCATTTAAATTTCATTGTTATAAAGCCTAACAGTGTAGGCTAATAAATAACAATTAAAATTGTAACCATTGGCAAATTATTGTGGTAAAAGGAAGAATAAACCACTTTGGAACATATCGAAAAATAATCAAGGACTTCAGGGAGATTAAGCTTCTTGTCAGGCACACATCACTAAATACATTTTTACATCACATCAACTCATCACTGACTATTTTCCTATAACAGCATGTCCTCTACGTGTTTTACTCCCTTATTTACAATACAAGCGAGGGAAAATCCAGTCCAAGGCGATAGCTATTAAAGGTGATACAGAAAAAGTGCTGCTAGACAAGTTTCCTTCAGTTGACCAGAAACAAGTGAAGTATAGTTCCCAGATGCAGAGGAAGCCACAACTACACACAAACACACACATTCCATCACAGACAAACAGATAAAGCTACAGTTAAACATGAGGGTTAGTCACAAAGTCAAATTGTGAATGATACCAATATACAAGTAAAAAAATGTAGATCTCTGTGAACAATTTCAGGTCTTCTTTTGAAGTAAAGTAAGAACAATACAGCTCTTAATTTCTTCTGATGTCCTCCAAGACACCCCTTTTATAAAACCTGACCACTTTTAGCTGTGTTTTATTGTTCAGCCTTCTAACAGTACATTTGCATATTCCCTCCAAGACACTTGTCATTTCAGCGCACCGAGCATCTGTTCGCTAATCAAGCGGATGGGGAATGAGGGGCAAACGAACAGGAATGGAGAAAAACAGTGTGCTTGGCCGTCGACAAAAAAAAAAAAAGCCAGTTTGATGTACGACTGCATGGGCGAGGCTGTAATTAAACAATATTTCTGGGGGCCCCACAGCATATGCTGTATGTCAACACGTTTCATCACTGACAAAAAAAATGCTCTGCCACCACAAAACGAATGAGGGCTCTGCCCACAAATAAAGATTTATTAGACTTTTATAGATATTGCATTATTTTATTTTCTCCATGTGGCCTCTGTGCTGTGTTTCTGGCAGCTTTTGTATCTTGTTGCTTTAATGTTGCCAGGAACTGCTCTTTTGGTCAGTTTGATAATTTGGCTCATTCTATAGTTTGCTGACGTGTATTAGGTTGCATGCATGTACAAGTATTAGACACTTGCACAGCTGTTAAAGGGACTGCCAGTGATAGAAGTGCCACAAGACTGAGTTTCCATCAACTGACCAGACTAAACACAAAGAAGGCTACAAACACTAGCCACAGAACACAGTCAATATGAAGCAGAGTCTTTTTCTGGTTGTTGAGCCTACTTATCCACTGGGCAACTAGGAATAAAAACCTAACAGCCTGGACACTTGTCCCATTTATAAAAAGTTGAGGCTGAACCCCAAGACAACCTTGAGTGAAGGTACCAAATATTTACATCCACCATTCAGAGTCCTATATCACCATGGCCTGAAAATGCTGTCGAACAAGGAAGAAGCCAATACTCTAATAGTGGTATAAAAAAGCCAGAATGAAGTTTGCAGATGATTGGCAGGACTAAGACCTAGCTTTTTGAAGGAGTGTTCTCTGGTCAGATGAACAAAAATGTAATTGTTTGGCCATAATGTTCATCGCTATGTATGGAGGAAAAAGGGGGAGGCTTTTAATCTGAAGAACATCATCTGAACTTTCGAAGCATGGGGGTGGCAGCACCATGTTGTGGGAGTTTTTTTTCCTGGAAAAGGGACTAGTGCACTTCAAAAAAAAAAACAAAACAAAACAGATGGCATCATGAGAAATGAGGATTATCAAGAAATATTGAAGCAAAACCTTAAGACATCAGCCAGAAAATTAAAACTCGGTCTTCCAGCAGGACAATGATCCTAACCATACCTTCAAAGTTGTTTTTAAAAAAAAAAAAAAAAAAAAAAAAAGGCCCAAAGACAACAAAGTGAAAGTATTAGAGTCATCACAAAGCCCTGACCTGATATTCCTATTCTGTATTCTTTACTATATTTGCTG
Organism: Pangasianodon hypophthalmus; assembly: GCF_027358585.1. Taxonomy (NCBI): domain Eukaryota; kingdom Metazoa; phylum Chordata; class Actinopteri; order Siluriformes; family Pangasiidae; genus Pangasianodon; species Pangasianodon hypophthalmus. The sequence goes on along the minus strand of NC_069736.1, from coordinate 13,670,744 downwards.
GCAATTTGTGTGAGCGTGTTTGTGTGCTGTCTTTGTGTGAGCAGATCTGCAGGTTTCAGAGCAGGCTCACAGATCACACGAGATAAGCGCCACAACATTTGTCCTCCATTCAAATGGCTGTTTCTTCATTCTAGAGCACTCCCCTGAGTTTCCTCTCATCTCTCAGTGTGTGTGTGTGTGTGTGTGTGTGTGTGTGTTAGCATGCAAGCCAGCATGCATGCCTCCCTGAGAATTATGGGTAACATCTAAAGGACAACAGAGACTGTAATCATCCAGACAGTGATCTCTAACTGATTTAGGCACGTTATAACAAGCCTGACAGGTATCATCACTGCCTTGGTCTTTCTTCCTATTCCATTGTCTCTGTCCAATGCTAACGTAAATTCTTTGTTAATCCAGTCTGAACAGAGACGTGAGGTACATAATCTTAACGACCCGAGATGCAGCACAGCCCAACTGGTCTAATGAAATTATTATCTGGAGTGAAACACTGGGTGAAGAATCTTGGACTTGATCAGCTGTAGTCTAATCAACTCCAACTTCACTAGGGAATAGTTAACCTGACTGCCAATGGTTTCTCGACAGACCACTAAATAAGGTCATCGTGCGACTGTTTACACGGCCACTCTGGGAATCGTGGGTAATGTAGTTTTGCAAACAACTCATAGCTGCTCTGTTAGAGACAAGCTGGTTTGAGCTGGCCAAATACAGTTCCATTAGGAGAATCCCTGTTACTGTGCCATCTCTGAATGAGTGAGATGCAAACACACGCACAGCGCCAGACACCCACATCTAAAGCAGTAACAAGCCACTGGTTGTTTATCAGACAAGCCCTCATCATCAGGCTGGGAATTCCACCTGAACCCTTGCCAATTGTGTTTGTACGTGATTTTCACATTTGCTTGTTAAGATGGCACTAAGCACCTTGCTTCACTTTCATGCTTCGATGCCACGTCATCACACACTTCATGCACACTGCAGCAGTACAGTATCAGCTTCCCAACTGCTGCTCTTCACACCTGAGAGAAAGTTATAGCATTACTCTCTGTCTGTTACTGCAGTTCTGTTTAAGTTTCTCAACCACTTTCTATAGCTCGATTATTTAATTCATTCATATTAAAAAACAATGTTTTTGTTAATGTGCTTCATGTAAAAAATATCATATGATATTATACCAAGCCATGAGAAAATACTCGTTCCTGATTGGCTGGCAGGTGAGCGTTAATTCCTTATATTGTTGTTAACAATATAATGTTGTTGGGTGTGTCTGAAATGGTATTTGGAGACAGGAAGGTATCAAATCGAATGTTGGCAAAGAATACCGCCTTCATCTGGCCATAAACATGTATCCTCCCATAGTCCAGTGCATCAGCCAGCCTGTAAAAAAATGGCAGTGGCAAACACCAGGAAGAGAGGAAGCATCTTGTAGACAAATAAGTTACTGGTAATTATTTTAATTCTAGTAAGACATATTTGCTCTGTTTTTTTTCCCCCTCAACAATGCTTTAATCCATCTCACGTAATGGACTTGGGGTTAGTGAACAGTTACATATGTTACCTATGGTGACATATACTGCCTTCGAAAACCGTCTCAAACCCTTTTCCTACAGCGATAGTGCTGCCTTGAAAAACAACTGACTAATGAGACTTCTGTTTCAGACACACCCATCACACTTATAAATGATCCTGATACTATGTAAGCAAGCACGCTGGAATGTAACCATGGCAACAAGCATAAAATCACATGTTTACCCTTCAACATGAATTTTAACTTCAGTTTTAATTTGTTTGGAGAGAATAAAAATGGGAGGGAAACATAGTGAGCGCTGGAGATCCCACCACATCACTCTGAAGTTGGTAGGGACCAAATGTACTCTGATGAGTATTTCACTATCGAATGGAAACTCTGAATTTATGTTACATTTTATATTCGTTAGCAATATGCTTAGCATGTGCTCCAAATAGTTTGCTGTTTTATCATTCATTAATGAGAGCAAAACTTGCATAATCTACATTTTAAAATGCTGCTAAATGGCCTTGGTATAGGCAAAATGCTGAAAAAAAGTCCCTGGGTAAGTTGTTACTACAGAACCAAATAATGTATAAGAACGAGCGCATTAATATTAACATATGATTTGAATTACAGATGGAAGCGCTGTTTTGGAAAATAATCAACACCTTATAACCAATCAGATTTGAGAATTCAACATTGCTGCGGTATTAATGTAATATGCAACATTATGGTATTTTTTAACCACAGAATGTTTATACACACACACTAGAGTTGTGATGATACACAGCTATGGTGCTATATGTAGAACCTACATATAAAAAATATACATTATTTTGATAAAGTCAGCTTTAAATTATATTCTAACATGTCTTCCAACCCATTTAATACTCGCACTTCCACAGCAGTGTTAAATAATGTTTTTTATATTAAGATGTAGGTAGATACTGAACACTGTGAAATGGGGTTATCGGGTTAACTTACCACATTTGACTAATATAGACAATGTTGAAAACTTTATTAAGTCTTGGGAAGTATGAAAAGTCAACACTTTCGTGGGAGTGTGGAGAGATCAGAGTCTCAAACAGAAGCTGTAGCGGAGAGGGCAGACAGGTTCCTGCCTGCTAATTAAACCTCATTACCCTCTTGCTCACTAAGCTTGTGAAGTATTTAATCAGACAACCGTGCTAGAGCTGCAACACCGACGCAAGTGTAAGGACAAGCTGTTAGACTCCATTTGTCCCCTGAAATATTGATTTACGTGGGTGAGTGTGAGGAGTGATTGTTTAACCTCTGACTCATAACACATGGCTGAGGTGTTTAAGTAGCGGTAACAATACAGTACTTTAAAAGCTTGAGGAGGGTGGGGTAAAAACAGTAATGGAATTCATATGCCTTTATATCAAAGTCATATGTTATACATATATATAAAAAACATGTAATATCCAGTTGTCTGGTTATTATTCTACCCATGACATTCAAACAGCATATGTACACTCCTGCCTCATTCTCTTCATTGCTGTTTCATCTAGCCTACTGTTACTGGGTTCATCCCATTGCTACAGATGGGCAATAACCGTCTGGAACGCCCCCCTTAGCCATATGTATTGCTCCAAGTCCTGCCATGCATGACGGAATGAAGAGCTAGGAGGCGTAGTGCAATAGCAAGCTATCAGTGTGCTTTACTGCCCTGCGGCTATTGTGGGTACAACCCTTTATACTCACTGTAATCGCATTTTAACTGCATTTCCCTAAGCAATATGCCATTCTGTTAGTACTCTACCTCCACACAAGTGTCCCTCTTAGAGCTGCTGCTGTCTCATAGGAAAAAATTCCCTTTAGGTTCGTAGGACAGGAAGACTATTTCTACAATCTTTTAATGATAGAGGGAAAAAAAAAAACCACCATCAGTGGTGGCATTGTATTCTGCAGTATAAATCTGTGGGAAGTGGAGCAGAAATAACAAGGAAACCTGTGGATTGTTCGGAAAGTCACAGGTAACAGAATGGAGACATCAGACTTAATGGAATTTGGCTCCAAAATAAAGTTGAACTGAAACACACACAGCCACTTGACAACCCAGCATGACTGATGAACAAAAATGGAAACGTTTTTCTCCTTAGTGCTTTCTGAATTCACTACACAATTTGGCTTTTTTTTTTTTTTTTTTTTTTTGTACATAGTGACCATGAAAGTGAATAAGGATTAACGATGGTAATGGGAAACTGATCGGCTTGAACTTGCTGGTAGACCGATAAGGGATTGGTTAAACTGTAATGAGCTCCGTCACACAGGCAGGTCTGCAACGTTATTACACCATTCAGTGAATCCCATCATCATATCGTTTGTGCCCCGTCACAAACTGCCACCATAGGCTTATGCATGTTCGATTAACCAACCCTTCCATGCAAGAAATGAGGTTTTGCTGCTCGGTATTAATGTGTTTAGTGACGAGTAAGATGAAATCTAAAGTATTAAACACAGGCATGTACAATCTGGCTGAACATTCACATTTACAAATAAACCACTTTGCATGGGTGATTGTTTGCACCTTCCCGGGGTCAATGCTCTAATTCTTCCACCCATATACCTAGTGATGTTTTTATTATGTCTTCAGCAACTCAGCCTCCTGACTAGAAAGCATGTATCAACTGTGCCACTTGAGCGGCCACTTGCAGCAAAAGGAAAGGTGGATAACTGGAGCAGATTTGGAACACAATCAACCTTGGCTGGAAGCCTAGTGTAGTTAAGGCAATCTTGATTTTTCTGGTCAGTTTCCTCTCAACTACATAGGTGATAATGAGTTATACTCACTATCTAGTGGGCATGCCACATAGCTGGCTTCTTAACAAGGTAGCAAGGTAACATAATAGAGTAATGATCTGTAATGTGTAAATGGATTAGTTGATTAGATTTAAACTTAGAAGATCAAATATTTTTATTGCTTTTAAAAAGGAAATCACAATACCACAGTGCCTCTGGGCCAGTTGTTCTCCTGAAGTCTATACTGTCCTAAAATCCCACAGGCTTCCAAGGGCCCATCTAACAAACTTCATCTGAACTAATAAAGTACTGTCGAGATGCTAACGATGGCAGTTTAGCAGTAGAGCAAAAAACCATGGATGTAATAGGTCTGTTTGTACCACCTGGGCCAGCCGGTATAAATGTACTAGCTAGGTTAAGCCCTCCCTCTCTTTCAAGAAAAAGAAAAAGAAAAAAAAAAAAGCATAAAGGCTTAATTCTTAACATATTTGCTGGAAAGAATGTCTTGAAGTGGATTTCAAGCAAAAATACATAGTATGGTATGAAGTAGAGGCTGGGGCTTATTTCTTTCTAGCCCAGACTGTAGAATCATGTCACTGACAGACAGTTTTTAGCCCTCATTATATATCATGACCAACCATCACTGTCTACCAAATTGTACCTGTTTGACTCTAAATCTAATATTAGCCAAATGAACTTTCTTTCCATCCAAAGACACTTTGAGATTTTAGGTTTAAATAGAATAGAATCCCATTGGACTTCTTTAAGCTCTTTAAGTATTTAAGCCACTCAGTGCTGTTCCCAGGACAGTCCTGATAAAGTGGAGTATTACTGCTGCACAGTGGGACCTTTCTGTGAATCAGGTCTTGGGACAGGTTGGATAAAATGAAGCACTAGAGTCACACAGCTTTATGCCATGTCTGAGATTGCTCACACACTCACTTGCGCTGTGGACTCATTCTTTATCTGATCCAGACTTCTCAAGCAGCCAGACTACTTGAACTTCTGCAGACACCGAGCTGAATCCCTTATACACTAACAAATCTCTGCCTCTTTTGATTCAGTTTATTGGGTTAGTGCCTTTGGAACATCTTTACTGTTATTGCTGATTTTCTGTGTTTCATAATGCAGATCATTTTATGTGCATATTTTGCTAAACAGTCTCAACAGCATTCTACATTAAATTCCTTGTCTTCAAGTTCTGAATAGACTTTGCTGGTATGCAGCCAAAACTGGTTCCTGAATTTACAAATTTGGACAGAAGGCGGTCTTGTTTGGGGAGAAAGGCGCATAAAGAAGTCTCTTGCTGCATCTTTTGCTAAACAGCAGCTTGACAGAGAAGGCTATTAGCAGGCAGACTTTGAACTAGCAGACCCCTACTGATAAACATTGGGCCATCTGCAGAGAGCTGAACTCTGGGTCTTTCTATTATAAGAGAGGGACGGGGCCAGATTATGTAAAACCTTATTATATAAAGTTAACTAACATCAGTCATGAATGCAATCTTGACCATGCTCTCTTGTATATTTTTTTGTACACAAAGAAATGCAGGGAGCTACAGTTTTGTGCATCTTGGACTTGGTATGCTATGTGAACATTATGTAGTTGTGTTACACCAAGGTACTGAAAGAATGATATGTTGTTCCATTTTTCCCCCCTGTGGACGATAAAAATTTACTGTTTGAATGACATTCTGAGAAATGTAACATTTTTGTACAACTTTCTGCGTGCAGTAATAGAATACCAAGCGCAGAACTTGGAGACAATTCATAAATTTATTCAATATAATCCCTCAAGATAATTTGCTGCTGAAGTCGTTTGTCTCCATACTTCTACAGTTCATGGCTGTAACTGGATCTAGTCTGTGGCTTCAGGCACAATAGGCAAGTCTGCTAAAGAACCTTTTGACGTGTGCCAGACTGAGAGGCTTCTGAAACTACAGCATAACCAATGACGAACCAAAACTGTCTGAGAAAACTGATCATCTATTGGCTCTGTCTTTTAATGGATTTCACCTTCTTGTGAAATGTTTACCTCCCTTTGTAAAATACTGTCACTCATTTAAAGGAGGTCTGCTTTCTAACCATCAGCTGTGAAATCTGATTTTGCCCTTCAGTTTGCAAAATTTTTATTTTTATTTATTTTTATTTTTTTGTGGTGGCCTGCTGATGTTTTCCCCTGTGTCACTGGACAGGAGCCATGCATATATTGAGGGAGGTGTATTACTCTGTGACCGCAAACTGTTGACTCAAATTATGTTCTTTGTGCTAATGTGCAAGTGCTCTACTGCCACCAAGAGGATACAGTGTGCTACTACATTGTGGCAAGAAATTGGTTAGAAATGTGTTACTGAATTATTCCTTCTGTAGATCAGATGTATTAACTATTATAGTTAAGCAGTGGCATGTCTTTGACAAACAATGCTCTCACCAAATCAGATAAAAGTGGTGTATTAGAGCCACACAGCATTGTGCCACCTCCAAAAAACTCCTATGCGCTTGCTTATATCATAATTGAATGATAATTTTGATATTATTTAAAGTATATTACTCAATAGCTCATTCTTAACTTTTAAAAAGAACACATCTTAAGCCAGTTTTAGGCTGTCCGATCTGATGTGTTCTCCATGTCAGAATATATGCTGAAGATCCTCTGATGATAGACCTATGATTAAAGAAAATTACTATATTTTGCCCGCATTGTCAGTCTGCACAATCTGGGCTTCATGCAGAAAATGGGTTCATATAAACAAACAGTATTCAAAGTGATCTTGAGGTAATAAGAATAAATTTCTGTCCATTAGCATGTATCATTTGTTTCCCATTTAGCTGTTCCTTGAGTTTGCTTCATCTTATGCCATCCTCCTGTCTGTGGCTTTTAGAAGAATGTCATGGCAGCACTTACACTAAGATTTGAATAAAAAAAAAGTTTGTGATAATGCCCAAACTTGGTCTTTGATTGCAATGTCACTAAATCTGCCACTGCTGAGAATATAACACTGTGTTCTATGACTACCATACTTAACTCGCAACCAAAACATTATTTTACTGAAAACATGCACTGCGATGTATTACACAGTCTAAAAATCAGTTTCTGTCAGTTCGTTAGTAATTCTCCTTGAATGTCTGTTTACTATTTACTGGCTACTTAATTTACAGATTTGGGTTGCTGTTGCTTGGCAAGAATGGTGCATATATAAATCTTTCATTCTATCTCTTAATGACTAGTGGTATAAAAGAAAAGGCTGGATCGTCACTGACAGCCAGGCATTGAAGTAAAACATACGGCCGTCTGCAGACAGCATTAAAGAGGAGACACTGTTTATGTAAAATCTAATTTTATTAAGTTGATTACTGTGAACGATGAGAAAGGAGTAAATTAATCTCACTGGACTGATTAAGCTAAAATACTGCATCACTTTTTGTATTAAGACCAACTGTGAACTAACTTCTTCCCTCCCTCTTTCCCCCCTCTCTCTCTCCAGTGTTCATCATGGCATCTGGCTTGCTGGTTTATCCCTTTGGCCTAAACTCCAGTTTGGTCAAGTCTTTCTGCGGAAACTCGGACATCTACTACGCCGGCGAGTGCCAGATAGGCTGGGGCTACATGTTGGCCATCGTGGGTGTCATGCTCACCCTCTTTTTACCCTTCTTTGCCAAGTACGCCCCAAAAGAGCATCTCCTGCCCACCCCACTGCCCACACTTTTATAAACCTCCTGCTATGCCCATCGTATCTCCTCTGAGCTGTTAAGATCTGTATCGCCCCATTCTTTTTCTTGGTCAACAATGATAATGTTGCCACTTTGGAATAAGTGTGCCCAGAGGAGCCATTGTATTCATTGTGTGATGTGCTACATTGTCTTCCTTCACCTGATAAGCTACTTCCTTTCATCGGCATCCCTCGTGGTTCTGAAAAGTCTTTATTTGGAAATGCAAATTCCTGGAAACTCCCGTTTTTCCTTTTCTCACTACAAACTAATTTATGCTTTTAATCACATGAAATGCAATTTAATGCATCAACACTGAAATCTTTGGAAAGGCAACACCAAAACAGCAGACTAAACTATGCGAATGGTAAATCTAACATTCTAATTCTACCTAATACACATCTGGATGCAAAGAATGTGAGAGGACAAGGAGAACTGTTCTCCCAAACATCAGGGATTATTCCGAACATCAAGAGGAAAGCAAGGAACTCAAGTCTTTCATGCAACGTCAAATAATATTCAACTACCCAAGACCAATTACAAAGGAGAGTAGGAACACTGTTCTTGGATCCACTGGCTATGAATGTTTTCTTCTTCACTATGGATCAGGCTTTTGAGGAAATAAAATGGGTTTATGATCCCAATGAAAATCTGAAGGGTTTGAAAAATCTGCCATATATTTATCCAGTAACAACAAACACTGTGGCTAACAGGCTAGGAGAACAGAAAAACCTTTTCTTAAAAAATTTATTACACAAACTGGTGTTTTTTAATATATTTTGCTTTAGAACCTGGGCTGTGACTAGTCAGTGCACGTCCAGCAGTGAGAAAATAGTAGATGACGCTTGTGACCACTTAAATGAAGAAAAAAAAAAAGGGAGTGGGGGCAACAAAAGCACTGACATTTTCAACTTGTGTTGTAATTTTAAATGACCTAAAAATCTGAAAACCTGTGTGTCTCTGTTTGCCGTCACTTCCTATCAGTTTTAATAGGAATATTAAATGTCCAAGTTATACCGTCTGTTTTGTGCTTGGACCCTTCACTAAACTGAATATTCAGGATTACACAAGATCAAGAAAAAAAAATACAAGATATACTGATGGAAAAAAAAAATAAATGCAACACTTTCTTATTGGTTGTACAGAAAGCTCAGTGAATGGTGCTTGTTTTTTTTTGGTTCTGTTTTTTAGTAGAAGAAAAAAGTCTTAAGGAGGTCTCTATTGCACAAAGCCTTGAAAGTCATGAAACTGAAATGTAAGGACAAGAGGATGATTAGAGTAAGCAAGACTACTGTGTCTTGGCTGTTGATACACTTTTAGCACTCTGGCAGGACGGCCGAGCATCTGGTTGATAAATGTGGACTCCCTCGCCTGACCTTTTCACTTCAGAAGCACCTATGGGACGTTGTGAATTACAACATCGGACACTAATCACATGCTTCTGCAGGAATTGGAGAAAAATCTCACTACTACTTTGGCTCTCTGAACTGAAGGTCTAAACCAAATGAGGCTCTAAAGTTACAAAAACACTACAGTGTGACATCTCAGTGTTCAAACTTACCATGTTCCTGTTATTATGTCTTTATTATTGTTGTTTAGGCAGTGAGGGTTGAGATCTCTATCCAATCAGTGTTGCATTTCTTTTTTTTCCCCCCCATTAGTGCACGCAAAGTCGTCACAGAGATACTCCTCTAGATAAAAACAAAAAACTTTTTCTGCCCTAACCAATGTGTGCCTTTTTTTTTAAACCATGACTAAGAAGACTTCAATACCTTTGATCAGGTTACTTCTGCTGAAACTGTAGTTTTGTAAATGCTTCCTAGTTTTTCGGTTTCTCCCCCTGTGTTGTGCATTTCTGTGAATGTCTTGATTTGCTATAAATGCAACGGGGATTGTTTCAGGTGTAAGTCGCCAGACGGTAACTCTAGCAAGTTCACATGAAGCTGTACAAATAGAATTTCCAAGGGGATGAAAAAAATAACAAAATAAGGAGCATATAAATAGGAAAACAAATGGGTGAGGGATTAAAACAAAAGAGCCCTACTTTCATTTTATGTCAAGAGTAAATAGTCAGTTACTCTCAATGAATTTAGTTGACGAAAATAAGACTATAATAAGCAATACAGCACAGAATTGAGATGCTCAACAACCTGAACTAGGCCCTCATTTGCGTTTCCTCTTGGTAACTTTTTGTGTTATGTGTTTTCAGAATTGCTAAAAGAGAATATTCAGTCTTCAGCTAAGATGTTCTACTTTCTTTTTATTAATGTGATTAAGCATGCAGGGCATTTGGCTCCAAACAAAGCCAGTTAAACAAATTCTATCCCAAACTGTGAGCAAGTGTAAACTTTAAAAGTTGTTTTTTTTAAATAGCAAAACACACTGACTAGTACTACCGGCGTACACTGCGTGATAAGCACCAATGAGGATAAAGAGATGTATGTGCTCATGCATACGTTCCCAAAACACATATGGATGACGCTGTTATTGTAATAACCTTTGGTACAGTGATTCCTTTTCTTTGTAATGTGTGTGAGGTCTGAACTCTGATTCTGTAAATCAGTTGTATTTTAGTTTTCCATTGTGTGGTTTTGGCTGTAAATAATTATGTAAGATGGCTGTTCCTGCTTTAAGAAAAAAAAAAAAAAAAGAAAGAAAGAAAAGAAAGGAAAAAAAAAAAAAAAAAGGTTGATCCCCTTTTGGAAGATCTATTTTGAGATATTACCTCATAATTGTGTTTGTTTATCCCCTGACCCTTAACAAGACTTGCTGTTGTGTGTTTTTCTCTTTGTAATAAAATGTTTCATTAACAAAGAAAACTGACTTTTTTTGTGTTCTAAACTTCATTAATAGTCTAATAAAGCATATATGAGTGTTAAACTGGTAAGAAGATGAAAAAAATGCACACAAACTGGAAAGAAGCCACTTGTTAAATGATCAAACTGATTTATCAGCACTGCGTTGTACAATTATGATTCAGCTAAACTTCAGTGAAAATGAAACACACCTTTCAAACTATAAAACTTTCCTGCTCTGTCCGTTCACATCATATTTCAGAAAATGCCCGGACCTCGTTTCTCATCTCAGCGTCTGATGCTTTCACAGCCTCTTGAGCATTTCTCTGCTCTGACAGGGAGGCAGCCCGCACTGAAACGCAGGTGAGAACATTTTTCTGTCTGTCATAATTCCCCACACAGCGATGCACCTGACCCCGGATCAGCCTCGGCAGCACCTGATCCTTTAAATAATAATAATAATAATAATAATAATAATTAAAAAAAAAGAAACAGATATACGCATAAGGATTCCAGACAGGGATACTAAATTCAACTGTAAATTCATCTGTGAATCCAGCTAACAAGTGTTGCTGTAATATCTGTCTGCTGTGCAGCTAAAATATAATTGTGCCAATTTCATGTTGATTTATTGCAGCCCTTGGCAGAGGAAGAAATCTAAAAAGCATTCTGCAAAAAAAAAAAAAAAAAAAAAACCAGACACAATGAGGGTAAACAGAATTGCAGTCGTTCAGCCTTGATCATGTACTCATTCTAGACATAATTTAGAAGAGTGGCTCCCGACCCAGTCCTCTCAGACTCTCCATCGTTATGAAAACGATTTCAGTTCTCCTACAGCAAAGCTGCAGTGATATGGATGACTGTAGGAAAGTAGATGCTGGCTTTAAAACGTTAAACCTGAAGAAACTGTACTCACGTTTTCATAGTACACACATGGCACTGTATCCTTTCCATCCCTCATTAGAAAGTTCTTGGCACCATATTTTCCTATTGTAACTGCAGAATCAAGAGTGGCTGGAACAAAATCAGCAAAATGACAAAGTAAGATTTTTGCCATGAAAAAAAATCAGAAAAAATAAAAATGTTGCCATTTCATATTACCAGACTGATAGGTGAGAATATGGTATACTACTCACCAAATATCTCAAACATCATAGGAACTTTGTCCTTGAACTGACTCCAGTGCTTCATGCCCTCTATAACGGCGGTGAGGATTCGCAGAGATTTCTTGGGTGGTGCTTTTTCTTGTAACATGGATTTCTGTAATTGGTGAAAATGTGACAGGAATGCTTCAAAAAACCTGATTGATCACACCTGAGTTTTGCCTCACTGTTTTCTTGACTGGGTTAGAGTCGAAATCTTGCAAAATTTTCCAAGGAAAGTAGTTATGTAGCAAACATCTAAGGCTTTTTTTGGCTTCTTAATAAATAGTAGTAGGGCTAATCAACTAATGAACTAAATCAATAACATTCGATTCCCTGATTCCAGGCATTGAAAACCCCAAAGCTTTCAAGTCGATTTCAAACACAGAAAATTATTCTCTTTATGCAAACACATCACACAAAATTTAATTGAGCATTAGAGTGTTCCAGTTAGTGAGATAGCCAGTAGGTATTAATTAATAAATCAATGGATGAATCAATTAGTTACCTAATCAGGAGTTATAATAAAAATTAAGAAATTAATAATATGTCTGTTTACATTGCCTTAAATTGTTTAACTGATTGTTTTCAGCCTTTTTTATGATGTAAGTAGCAGGCAAATAAAGGTTTCTCAGATTTCACTCACTCACTAGTCAAATGCCTTCATTTTTACTTTAAAATAGCTTGGCTAACATGGTGTCGCTCCGATTTGGTTTAATAATTACCTGCGTCTGTATGCTGCTCTCACTTCCTGAAGTACCAAAAGTGTCCTCAACCCATGTTCCTCCTCTAAGTCCACCTGATTTGATCTTCCACTGGGAGCTCTGACTCTGAGCTGCAGGTCTCTGACTGCATGCTGTGAGATCTGAAGGGGTGAAGGAGCCTCTGGGTGGATTGATGTTTCGACTAAATGAATGCTGCTTCATGGGTTGCTTGGCAGTCAAAGTTTTATTCTGGATTTGAGTGGTTGCACTCCCACTTGGAAATACATCCTGCTTGAAGCCTGGGGTTGTTGCCATGGAATCCTGTCTGCCTGGAGGTCTCTGTGGTCCTGTCTGGGACCTGGAAGTATAAAAGAAAACATGTTTCAAATATTTTTTTTTTTTTAAAGACTACATATTTTTACCCAATAAAAATATAACTCATTAAACAACAGAAAAATTGTGTTCATGTACCAAGCATAGGTGCGCTTCTGTGGGTGAGGTATAGGTGTGTATCCTCTTCCTGTTGAAGCAGGTGAAGCGGTGGGCCACACTTTGCTTTGTTGAGGTGGTGGGATGCTTTGCTGGTTCCACTGACTTCTCTGAGCCAGAGGTGCTCGATTTGTTGATGGCTGAGCGTTCCCGATGTCTGTTAAAACAGCATGGCCTTGTATGTGATCCTACTTTTCTTTGAAAATTGTTTATTAAATATAGAGACAATAAAGTTTTTGATCAGTGACAATGTTCAGTGGTGCACAAACTTACTGGATGGATGGATGGTTGAAGTGAAGCTCTGCATGTCTCCGTTCTCGTATCCGGAGAACACTTCACTCTCAGAGGGATTGGACGTCAGTGGCAATCTGCTCCGCTTCTTTTGGTTAAACAGTGGAACAGACAGACAGCCTGTACAAAAAAAAAAAAAAAAGTGAAATGTGAAAGCTGTCAATGTAATTTTAATGCGGCTGGGAAAATAACAGGAAATGAATCATACTGCAAAGTGCAAGCTCAAAAACTCAAATCTGTGGGTGGACACACAACTGGAATGTTTTGTATTCATAGGAAATTGGCTAGCAGATAGGCGCTGACTATAGACAGGGCACCCATCTTCAAATTCCCCTTCTGCTGTTTTCATGAGTAAAGACTGATTTTACTTGTTTTTAGCTATGCGTAAGCAAGATGGCCACCAAGTGTATCCTGTGGTCATTTGGCATGTGTGCATGTCCTCTTAGCATGACGTGTCCCCAAGGCGATTTCCCAAACTAAACTGTGGAGACAAGTATAGCATTATGTGACATTGTGTCCGCAACGGAAAAAAGTAAATAACATTGTGTCTCAAATTGCATACTTATGTACTATTCTAGATTGTTATTGTTAATTTCTTATTATAGTTAGTTGGTGAATTTAAAAATCTCTTATTCAAAGGTTTAAGTACCAGTCTTCTGGATTGTTTATATAAGTAAATATTTTTGAATGTATGGTGAGAGTTTTCAATTTGAGATGCAGATCATGACAATCATGTTGACGGTAGAAAGTTTTAAAGAGAAACGAAGCTTGCCATCTATTTAACGTGGCTGTGCATGAAATCGCTAAACATTACAATTTGTGTTGGAAACCAGATGGACAGGGATGTTTGGCTCTGAGCTGCCATCTAGTGGATGCCGCTTTTAATCCTCCAGATGTACATAATACACACAACTGAGTATGTGAACAAGGCCACTCGCATAGCAGCGGTGTGTGCGCATGTATGTGTGGTTAAAGTGAAGTATGTTTGCACCTTAATGGTTCATGAGTAATGGTTACATTTATGATTTAAGCTCCCTTTCCACTGTTTAACACTTCAAGGTATATGTGTGTAAATTTGTAAAAATCTGTGTTGATTAAGGTTTCAACTGCAATAAAAGATTGAAAATTCATTATTAGTTATTAGACTGCCTCAATAAAGTGTATCTTTCCCTATAATGGGTGACGATGGGGCAATTTTGGATAGTGACCCAATCGTTAATAATGTAGTTATCAAATAAACAGAACTTTTTCAGTGAATAAATGTATAATCAGTTATTTTGAACAAGATATCTAAAACTAGCTGTTTAGAAACATAATGCAGCGTCTCTCTTCAGGCATTGGGATACCACAAGGCAAAAACCTCCCAAGAGCAGGAGGATATTACTTTTAGGAAGGTGGTCAGGTATGAAGCTCATGGGATAAATAAAGGCCATTTACTTTAAGATTGGAGTGTATTGAGTGCTCACAAGGCATTGTACGAAGTGTTGATCACGTTCATTCATTCTTCTTCAGTAACTGCTTCACCCTCCAAGGTCATATTTTTTAAGCTTATTTGTTCATATTTGGGGAAAGAGAACCAAAATCTTTAGAAAATATCACAGAAAGGTGCAAACAAAAATAATAACTATGGGAGCAGGCAGGATTGATTACACTTTCTGTGGAGGTGGACAGGATTGGTCAAGAGCGTCTGTGGGAGGGGCTCCCAGGGTGTCACAAAAAGAAAAGTGTTCACTCTATCACTGGGAAAGGGCAAGTTCAAATCCTGAAGATGCCACAGTTATCCGTGACTGGGAGCCAGGGGAGCAAAACTGGCCATGCTCTCAGGGTGGGTGGGATGGTGTACTATTCGGTCAATCACAGCGACACTAGCCAATCGTGGGCATCTGTGAGCTTATGTATGCGAAAGGGGGGTATATAGTGCTGTTACACCGCTCTGTGACGCAGCAGTTTGAAAAGATGTGCTTGGCTGCCTTCACATGTCTCGGAGGAAGCACGTGTTTGGTAGCTGTTGTATGGGGAGAGCCAGCTGGTGAGTGGGAACTGGCAAGTGGGAACTGGCAAGTGACCAAATTGGCAAGAAAAGAAGGAGAAAGTGTGTGTGGGAGGGGGTGAGACTGGTCAAACTTTCTGTACAAGCAGGACTGATCAGGATTGTCTCTCTGAGTGTGCAGCAATGGTCAGAATTCCTTCAGAAGTGGACGGGAATAGGATTAAAAAAACTAGTCCACCCTAGCACATCTCTACCATCAGTGATCTGGTCAAAGCCACGACATATGTTGGTAATCCATTTACATGTTAGAAAATGTTTCCTGCATTACTTACAACCCAAACTCTCTGAAAAGCCATTTTCATGTTTAGGTGAAACTAGGGAGCCCAATAAAGGCTAGGCTGTTGTTTCTGCATTATAGTGTGGATGGAAAACTTTTCTGTGTTCTAACAGTTTGTCTTACCCTATTAAACTGTCCCACCAAAGCATGCATTTATAACAATGTCTTTGTAACACATCATTTTTGTGCTATTTTGTCTACTTTATTACCATAACCTTATCAAAAATGCCTCAGACTGTATGCTGTATATCTTATCAGAAAATGAAATATAGCAGCATTGAAATATGTGGAGTATGAATTTATGGGCTTGCGAAGGTGAAGTGCGCATGCGCAGAATAATAAGCTTAGTTTCTAATACATCTGTGTATAGCGAAGAAAGCCAGTGTCCCTCCGGTTATTCTGTGGCAGCTTCGAATTTACAATAAAATTGTGGATAGTAGATGCAAAGCTGTTAAATAACTAACTAATGTCGATATTAAATTAATATAGAAATTAAATTAATAATAAAAAAAGTACCATACCTGCTGTTGGTCTTGGCTGATTTTCGTTTCTCCTCATGACTGTAATGTGTGTGGTAGCTAATTCTGTCAGATGGCAATGTTCCAGTAGTTTTTAGAGGTAAATAAAAGCAATAACCTGTAACACAAGCACTAAAATCAATATTTAGATCAGTATGATTCAAACATTTACATTACAAAACAGCAATGTTGGATATAAACTCGTAACTTTACACACGAGACGCCAGCTAACGTCAGCAATGCTACAAACTGGAGAACTATGCTAGCTTTAGCTTAGCTACAAGTAAAATACAGAAATGGTATTTTCATTTGCGGGCTTCTGTTTGGCTTTGAAGGACATGTGTAGAATGTTCTACAACGAGTCTCAATAACACACCGTATTTTCTAAGGAAAATTACCGCGGATACACATCAAACCGTGACTAAAACGCGAAGAACCATTTATTTGTTTCAGTAGCGCTGGCTAACTAGCTACATCGTCAGCCATTTTATTCGCAAGAGCGCGCGTGAGGAAGGTGCGCGAGGAAGAAGGACGCGTCACCGTGTGCGCGGGAAAAGCAGTACTAATTTACCACAATGCTAACATGGAGAAATACTTCTCCTGTGTAGTATACTATTCCAGCCTATTCAGTGGTGTATTCTGTAATATATAATAACTGAGTGTATGAAAAATCTTTCTAGAATATTATGACCCAATTGAGCAGAGTCTAATCTACATGGTTGCTCCATGTTGTGAGATTTTTACACCTTAAATCCAAGAAATATATGTGAGAAAGAGCTAATACATCCCATACTAACAAACTACTTAGCATTCATTCATTCATCCATCCATTCATCCATCCATCCATCCATTCATCTAGCTTCACTAGTTATTTTATCCCAGTTAGGGTTGCAGTAGATCCAGAGCCTATCACCGGAATACTGGGTGTGAAGCAGGAATACGTTATTTGCAGAGCATCATGCACACACACATGTTCACACCAATTTATCTTAGCCAGTCCACCTGCTGGTGTGTTTTCAGGAGAGGGGAAGAACCCGGAGGAAACCCATGTGGACACAGAGAGAACATGCACAGGAACTCCATACATAGAGCAACCCGAGGTCAAGAGCGAACCGGGCCATTGTATTCACTTTGGGGTATTAAAACACAAGTTTTAACTGTCTGGTGGCAAATGATGATTAAAGTACAAGCACAATTCTTTACTCAAGTAAAATTGAAATGCTCATCTAAATAAATACTCAGGTAAAAGTTGAAGTGTGCCTTCAAATTCTTCACTCAACTAGAAAAGTATAAATTTTAAATATACTTCAAGTATCAAAGTAAAAGCACAAGAAAGATTCAAAAAAGAAAAAGGTGCGTATCTCGAATCACACACTGATTTTAGTTACTGATGGTAAATTTTCACCAATGAACCAAGGAATGTGGGAAAACATTAGCCAAGAATGACTAACAACAGCTTTATTCCATGTCTCTCAAATGTTTGCTGGCATACAGAGTGTGTGTGTGTGTATACTGTATTTATCATCAACCAGTGCTATTTAAACAATACACAATGAGTGAATGAATGAAAAAATTGAAATTGAGTGAATTTTATGTTTATTACTGAATAACTGAATAAGTTTTTATTTTGTGTGAATTTGTTTGTGTCAGTTCTTATATAAGAATATAAGAATATTATTTCACAGTAAATTTAGTCTCTGCCAACATTGTGGGTCTCCACTGGCCGGTCAATGCGATAAACAAACTCTGCAGGTAGAAAGTATCCCAGATATTCCACTGTGCTTGGTGTGGTGTCTATGTAGTAGTGACCTCCTTCACCATGATGACTGAAGCCATGGGTATGTTCCACTCTTAGATCCAAACCCTGTTTAGATACAAATGGACAATAAGCAAGGAAAAGTGGTGTTACAGGAAAATAATCAATGATGCAGCAGTGTGAGTTGGCCCGAAAAAGCGAAGTTACTGTTACCAACCCGAAGTTAATTATTTCCAGATAATAATATTTTATTCCTTTTATACCACAGCAATTTGCCATCGCTAACATTTTTATTATTAATTAAAAAATGACAAGTCATAGTTTGTATCCTTATATAGTTATGTTTAATAATGTGGAACATCTGGGAAACATGTTAGTCATGCTATCGCTTACATTTCAAATGACTACAAACAGTCATTCCCTCATATTCCCTCTAATAACTCCATCGTGAAGACTTAAAGGAACAGCTTTAGCTCTGACTGTTAGAAAGCACTGACACAGGAGACTCCTTCCAAAAATGCTAAATAAACATCTCATTACAGAAAACTTCACCACATCAACAATTATACACGTAGTTAAATCTGTTTATGTGGATTGTCCACCATACAAGTCCCTTTGTAAATTGCTACTATAGAAACGATAATGTCAATCTGTGATTTATTTTACATCCTGAACTACTGTCAGATCTGCTATTAAAGAAAACACCTTCTGACCAATCAGAATCCAGCACTCGACAGTGCTGTGGTATGAAATGTTAACAGATACTCACTGGATCTTTGGACACCATGACAGACTGGCAGATGAGAGGAGCACTGACTTCAAAATGCTTTAGCCAGTTGTTTACATCTTCATTAGTATTCAGGGGACATGAAGAAAACTCTCGTGGCTACAATTAAAAAGAAAGGCCATGTAACTACCAGTTTCTCTTCAAGTATTGTTTTGTTTAATTTAAAGCTAAATGACAGTTTAGAAAGAGATACCCAAATTTAAGAAGCTTTATTTTTTATTATTATTATTTTTTTTTACCATGATGTGGATCTTGGCCTTCCCTTTCTGGATAACAAAAGTCCCTCCAAGTGCAATGCTTTTATCACCATAGTGTTCCTCCATAGTCTTCCTCATACAGCTTACAAGACTGTCCTCACCTGTCCTCCTGCTGGCTCTGACCTCCATGACCTGCAAGCAAGCATCTTTTCACCATCAGTTACTTATTCAGGTCTGTCACTTAGCCATAGTTATTCATTCATTCAGCAATCAAAGGTCAGTATAGATTTCTGTGTGGTTAGCATATCAATTAAACCTTTTTAATTAAAACTCTAGGTAATATTTTCAAACTTACACATCAACCACATGCAGTTTTTCATCCTTGCTCACATACAAATGTTTGCTCATTAGCTATATTACATAACAGGAATGCTGTCTAGAATTGCATTTGTTTTTCTTTAACATCTGGCTATGCCATCTGCTTCTGGAGTTTCCTTATGATGTGCAATATGCTCAAAGTAACAAGCCAAATGCCTTTAATTTTAATACTCATCCAGTCACACTATGACACTTTAGAGTTAATTTCTGAGAATTGTTTTGTTGATCAGGATACCCCCAGCACTGCCCCCACCCCTCACAAGTCAATGGTAGCTTACCGACTACAGTCCAAACTCCATTTGGTGCCCATGTACAATACGTATTGGTTCTGAAATATGTTGTCTGGCTGAGACTTAGTACCACCAAGTTGCTTCTATAAAGTGTTTAGCCTTGGGTTATTGGAGCAATTAATAAAACATGTGTCCAAGACATTATTTGCTCATCTGAAATCTGTTTGTTTGGGTTTTTTTTGTTTGTTTATTTGTTTTTTTTTTGTTTGGTTTCACTATTTGTTTGCTTGGTTAGTTTGGTTGTTTTGTTTGGGCTCTTTGTTTGGCTGGTTGTTTGTTTGTTTTGGATGTTTGTTTGGTTGTTTGTTTGGGCTGTTTGTTTGCTTGGATGGTTGTTTTGGCTGTTTGATTGTTTGGGTGGTTGGTTTGTTTATCTTCAGTCACCGTTTTATCCTGATCAGAGTGGTGATGGATCTGGAGCCTATCCCGGGAAAACTGGGTACGAGGTTGGAACACACCCTGGAAAGGACAGGGCACCATGCATATACACATGTACACACTCTTTCACACCTAGGTGCAATTTAGCATAACCAATTGTCCTACCAGCTTGTTTTTGGTCGGTGGGAGGAAACCAGAAAACCCAAAGGAAACCCACACAGACGCAAGGGGAACATGTAAAACTTGACCCTGAAGCTGTGAGACGGCCACAGTACCTGTTTCACCACTGTGTCATCTAGGTGTATTCATGTGTCTTCATCTGTGATTCATAATTTTGTGCCAGTACTCTGTATATTTACTGAATAAAAAGTGTCCGATTCTGATTCTCACCTTCCCAGGCTGCCCCTCGCATGCGTACAGGTTTGCTAGAAGCCCAAAGTCGCAGTCGCAGAACCTGTCACTGTATTTCTCCTGCAGGCATTTCCCATCCACTGGGTTGACAGAGGAGAAGTAGCTGGCATTGACAGCAGGTTTGCCTTCATGCTCCGTCAACACCAGAGGCATCAGCTTTGAAACATAACAGTAAAGAGTAAGTGCTATATTCACAGCACACAATGTTGGATATTCTACCCTGCATTACTCTACATAGCAGTATTGGTTACGTAAACTGTCATTACCTCTGCATTCATTCCAACGGTCTTTGAAGATACAGCACCAGCTCCAAAAATAAATGCCCCTGGCAGCTCCAACTCCTTGGCTATAGTGTTCATGTTATATGCCTTGGATAATATAAAATAATTTGTGCTTATTTACTAACCTCAGGTTATGTCATGAAATGCAAACAGATCATTATTCAGAATTTAGGTCTCCTGACCTTGTCCAGTTGAACCAGTGGGATCAAGTAGGGGACACCGCCAACATCAGTAATGCGAGGGTTACCACATAGTCCTATTGAAGGAGAAGCAAAAAAACAGGAAAAGAAAAGCATTTATGGAAATCTTAACAATCTTGTGAATATTCTAAATGAAATTTTTCCACTAAAATGACCAGGCTCTCAAAAGGACCAGAAATTATTCACTGACTCATTTATTGTCTGTGAATGTTTGTTGTAGGAGATCAAGAGTCTTTCCTGGAAAGTGGGTCTCTCCTGAAAATGGGTACAAGGCAGGAATACAAAATTCCAGTTTGTCACACACACACACACACACACACACACACACACACACACTCATCCACACCACTGTTTTTCCTCCATAGAACATTTTGCAATTTCAGACCCCCTCAAATGAAAATGCAAGTGTGTTGTGTAATGCATGTGCAATAATAGCATTTCTTTCGTTACTTGAGTGCTCCTTAACCATAGGCATATGATGCTTTCCCGCCAGCCGGTCTTGTATGCTACACCGGTTGCATATGAATCAGGAACGAGTGTTCATTTTATTGCATCCTTTTCATTCCTCTC
The DNA here is from genome assembly GCF_027358585.1 of Pangasianodon hypophthalmus. NCBI lineage: Eukaryota > Metazoa > Chordata > Actinopteri > Siluriformes > Pangasiidae > Pangasianodon > Pangasianodon hypophthalmus. The sequence goes on along the minus strand of NC_069736.1, from coordinate 13,649,250 downwards.
TGTCTGTCATTAAAATTGGACTACATCTGCCCTAATAACTAGCAACATCAACAAAGCAACAATTGAAATACATATCTAGGTAGAGCTAGCTAGTTAATTAGCCGGTTGTTAATTTTTATGTTACGCCAGGTTTGTTTTTGTTTCATGAAACAGCAGCATGCTACAAAACAATGACACAGAATAAAACTGTTGTTAGCCAATTTGATAAAAAATGCTTAGACAGACAAAATGCCTAGACAACTGTTCCTAGCGAATTAGATTTTTCCCCACCGATTAAATTTTTCCATTATTATTTTTGCAAATTATGTGAAATAGCATTATATATATATATATATATATATATATATATATATATATATATATATATATAGGGAGTGTTGATATTCATGACTCAAATGTATACGATTGTGCAGTGGGTAGCGTTGCTGGTTCAATCCTGAGCTCGGGTTACTGTCTACACAGAGTTACTCTGCATGATCTCATTGTGTCCACATTGGTTTCCTCCGGGTTCTCCGGTTTCCTCCTACCTCCCAAAAACATGCCAGTAGGTGCATTTGGCTTTGCTAGATTGTCCCTAGGTGTGCATGTGTATTTTGCATTTTGTCCTGTGATGGACTGGTGTCTCATCCAGGATATGTCCCTGCCTTACTCTCAGTATTCCACAAGTCACATGTTCAACAGGAAATTGCATCATCCGAATTTCCTAAAGATCACGTGAAGATGAGAATTAAATTCTGCCACTGTTTTTTCTTTCTTTTCACTGATATTGTGATTTTGACCGGTGAGAGCACTTTAAAGAAACAACCTTCTTGTGCAAATTTTAGATTTAAATTAAATTATTAATTTTATAAAAGCGAGTCAATATTTTTGCATATTTGCAAATTTTATGCTAAAAAATCAGCCACTTTTTAGGAAAGGACCTAGAACTTGACTTGACTTGCTCATTTGGTTGTCTAACACATTGACTTCATACCTTTTACAGGAAACTTGAAGGGTTCCTGTGTGAGATCTGGACACTCACTCACACACACTTTTACATCTTCAAAGTTTTTCTTCAGTCCCTTTTCCAGCACTGTTGCAAACCAGTAAAGATAATCACTCATTAATATCATCATCAGTAAATCATTGTTTATAATATCTTAACATCAGAATCTCAGCACGTTGATAAGACAAACAGAAATGTCATGATGAACTTTGATCTCTGCAGCAAAGCAAATGTGTACAAGCAGCTTAAACATCTGTATTATCTGTACCAAAACATTTCTGTATTGGTGTAAATGCACACAAAATCTCTCACCCTGACACAGTTCCTCGAGATTAGGGACATGTAACTGAAACTTTTCTGTTTTAGCGCTTGCCATCCTGCAGTGGAGAAAACACACAGACACACTGATCACATGATACACAGCACTGCTGAGCGAGGGGCTGGATTAGTGCCGCGTTCACTGAACACATCTATCACAGTTGGTTTTCCCATGATCTGTACTTGGTACATGGGCTTATTCATTAAACGGCAAATAATTTATTTAAAATTCGGTTGCCTTCACATTAGCACTGGTCTAATCACATTAGCACTGCCATTTAATCAAAGTAAAATTAATTATTTTAGCTAGTTTTTTTTTTTTTTTTTTTTTTTTTTTTTTTGCAAAATGCTGGGTTAGTCAAGAAGATGCAACCTAGTATAGATGTTAACTAATGTACATAGGGACAGGGCAACACTTTTAGGCATTTTTAGAGGAAAATGTCAGACACAAATAAATAAGTTTTAAACGTATCGATGTATTGCTATTAACATGTCATAGTGATTAAAAAGCACGTAATGTGCTGCCTTGTTTAATTGTGAAAAAAACCCTGCAGGAATTAAAAAAGGCAGTATTATTATTATTATTATTGTTGTTGTTGTTGTTGTTGTTGTCATTGTTGTCGATGATGAAGATGATGATAGTTATTTTTTAATAGTGAGAGAAACTTGCAAATATTGCAATAATAATAATAATTATTAATAGTTTCAGTGCAAGTTTAAAAGTTTTTATGAGAATTAAATAATAATTATCATTAAATAATAACGTTATTATTATAGTGTTTATTTTTACAACAAAAGCATTATTATTATTATTATTATTATTATTATTATTACTATTATAATACATTCTGGCCATGATAGAGCATCCTGAAGATGTACGAATGAATAAATCTTCTGAACCTTCTTGTCCTTGCGCTCTTGAATGCACCCTACTTTACGATTGCTGTTGTCATCAACTCTTAGAGCTCTGTGATTGGTCCGTCAGAACGCAGCGCTTCCTGGAATCGCCCCGCCCTCGCGCGCGTTCGGCTTCCTGTTTTCCTTCCGCACAGCCATGTTCAACCCACGTGTGTGTGTGTTTAGGAAGCTACAGTCAGCGGGATAGATGTTTCTAAGTAGTGAAAGGAGCTTGAAAGGCGCTCTAAGTCAGCTGAATTGCTCTCACAACAGAATGAATCCTGATGGAGAGTATCTGGGAGCGTGTGTGTCACTGAGTTAGCAGTTAGCATGTGTCTAAGAGTGAGGCAGTAAATAGAGCGTTATGGAGAATATTTCCGAGGTTTTGGTACAGAACGACTCTCAGAGAGAAACTATGTTTGAAACACCTGCGTCTGACAGGTAAATCATTCAGTTTGAGAAGAATATGAGAAGTAAAAACTATCCCTACATCTGCCTTGTAATTCCTGTACTGCTCATTGCTGACACTCAGGAGAATGGGCGAGTCGATACTGAAGAATCGATTCTTTCGATTGAAGAATCGATACTAATATATACGAATTTCGATATTATTTAATAAATCTGAAGAATGATACGTAATGTTGATGTGCAGGATAGGAAGTGCTACACACATTTGGGCATAAGCGTGTGTGACAGTGAACATGTATTCAAAACAGTTATTTATTTTACATATAGTTTGTAAGTATTCACATTTTCATTTTCAGTAAGCACTTCCTGGTCAGGGATTGATTGGGGTGGATCCGGAGCCTATCCCAGGAACACTGGTCCTGAGGCGGGAATACATTCTGAATGAGATGCCGGTGCATAGCAGGGCATCGGGCACACGCATTCACACCAAGGGGCTGATCAGAATATTAGTCTTGGTGCTGGATTGAAAAGACAATCAATCACTTGGTGTCATCCATCCCTAAAAAATCACTGACCACACACACACACAACCAAGCCCTGATGGACTGTTGTGATATTACTATGGCTTAAATCTAATATCTAACAATAGCATGACAGTGTAACTATCAGGTATGAGCAATGAGTTTTATCTCATGCTCTCGATGGCATGATAAGATTGATGTAAGACTATTATAACTATTGCTTAAAAGACATGTTTAAAAGCAGCTGCATTCATGATTTTTTTTTTTAAATTTCAGGTAAGTAATGCTCTACTGGGTTTGTCCTCTGAATACCAAACATATATATATATATATATATATATATATATATATATATGTATATATATATATATATATATATATATATATATATATATATGTGTATATATATATATATATATATATATATATATATATATATGTATATATATATATATATATATATATATATATATATATATATATGTGTGTGTGTGTGTGTATAACATGTAACCCTTTTGGTTAAAAAAAAAACAAACAAAAAAAAAACCAACAATGCTAAACTTACAGTTGTATTAGGTCCTTTTGTTTATTGTGTCCTTTGATTGGCCAGTGTGTGCTCAGTCTATGGACTTTTAGTTTCTCCTCCAAAGGCATTTTGGGGAAAAAAGGATGACCTCGTGACATATGTCACGACCTCGTTTTACAGATGTGTCAGCACAACGGGATGCAAACTATCAGCCTAAATGGAGATCAGATCTAGCGGTGACTGATTTGTCCACCGATGGCAATAGATACTTTGAAATGTCACTGCATTCATCCCATTCTTTCGCATCTCTTTTTTTCCCACAGTGACTCTGGTGACAGCTTGTTTTTGACCCAGTCTGTGACTTCAGCTTCGAGGACTGTTAAAAGACACCGTCCATCTTATATACCAGCGTGTCCCTTCAGTCAAGAGTCGGAGGATGAGCGTGAAAGAGACGGCGACCAAAACGCACAGCATGAAGACACGAGGACGAGGAGCGACTCTGACAGTGAAACTAATTATGCTAACTTGCATCATAGATGGAAATTACTGGTAAAGCCACATGGCAGGATTAGCTGTCGGTCTCGCCCAAGGTGTCAGAGAGCAACTCCAAAGAGGATGGTGTTACCTTTCCTGAAGAAGTCTAGGTCTGGACAGCTTTCTGCCCGCAAAAACCAAATTATAGTGGTAAGGATGTGCAAACAGCAAAAATCTATGAATATGGAAGTAGTTTTAAAGATAATTAAGCAGCTTGCTGAAGAAGTAGGGAGCTTGGAAGATGACAGAAGTGTTTGAAATATGAATTTTGTATATTGAGTAGTCAAGTTTTTGACTTTTTGTGACAATGTATATAAGATTTGTCTTTCAAAACCCATTCGAAATTACAGGTTTAGTTTAGGAGGTTAGTTTAGGAGGCTTAGGAGGTTTTAGTTTAAAGAAATCAGAACCCTAAATACAAAGACCTCAAAGATTAAAAAAAATTCAAATCTGAACCCTACATAATTTATGTAAATTAGGCCGAAGGTGAAAGAAAAAAAAAAGAGCTGAAAGAGCTAAATTCCTTTTAAGCGGCACATTTTTAGCTGTAAGCTAGCTAATGTTTGCCAGAAAGTTAACGTAACTAGCTATGCATTAAGGATTATTACGCAATAAACATCACTGTTGAGGACTGACTATTTGAGTAGAACATTGCTGATCAAAACATTTTTATTTGTTCGGCAACTCTGAAAGTGTCTGCTTTGCCCTGGGAATCCTAGACACTTCAACTTTGGCCTAATGCACATAAAATCTTTATTTTTTGAGATTCGATTTGTATTTCCAAAGGTAATACAAGGCAAATGTTATCCCTAGCAAGTTCAAAACAACGGAAAAAAACATTAAAAGAAACATTACAAGAAAAGAGAATTTTATTTAAAGTAATGTGTTAATAATTCAAATATAGCTTCACAACACCATATAGATCTGCACTGTAAACAACTAGGCATGTCATTGTTGTTCCCATTGCAAGGTTATTCTGCACTTGCCCTACTTAAAAAAAAAATCACATTTAAATAAAATAATCCAGTCCCTGATTGTTTGAGCTCAAAATATCACTTACTGGATGCTAGACGCATTTTCATGGAGGGTGCCAATAATTTTGGACGGCACTGTATGAAGCAGATAGGAAGTCATTTTTCTGCTGTATCTTACTTTAGCAGAGTGTAACCACCTTACACCCCCTCCCCCACCCCAGAACCATGTTACAGTATTAATATCATTTAACTTGTTGTATAAATAGTGGCAGTCTTTAGACCTTTATTTATCTCTGATATCAGCTGAATGTTAAAGGAATGGCACGATTTTAAATGTACGCCCTTTAGTGCATTTTTCCAACATTTGTTTCTCTCACATTCTCAGAAAATTGAGATGTCTGGAAACAAGTGATGAAGTGATCTGTTTTTTACATTTAAAATAATCCAATATATTATCCAATACAATCAAAAATGTCCAGCTATATTTGATGAAAGTCGTCTTTTTTTTTTTTTTTTTTATCTCCATCTATCAGAATTCAGAGATTGGTGGGTTCTTCAAATGTATATCAAAGCTCAGCAAAGGACATGGAGAAAAAAGAAGAAGAGAACTGAGTCCATCTATATTGCCTTCTGAGTGAGTTTAACATTGTATGATACAAAACATAAATACAGTGTGTAGTTTTTATATTTATTTCTGTTCAGTGGTATAGTTTGAAAATTGGGCGTGCTGTTATAGAAAAACAATCCATGATGGAGTGGAGTGGAGCAGCCCAGCGCAAATTGCACTTAATGTTAACACTCTGAAGTTGATTATTTTCCTATAACAATGATTACAATATACTAAACATACTAGTAAATGACATGGTATACCTATTTACCGTTTATAGTTAAGGTTAACATTATGGAACATTGTTGGTGAGTTCTCTCACCAACCTTTCTTGAAGTTAATAATTCAAAAATATTCATCTTGTCACATTGCTGAGAAACTGGGAACTCCTCTGGCCTGAAGACTTTCCCATGGCGGAAAACTGACTGAGCTCTGACACCCGAGACTCCATCCATAAATGAGTGAATAAATAAACATTTAAATAAACATCTACTTTGTTGTTATAACGTATTAGAACGAGTGCATTAATATAAACCTGTCATTGGAATTACAGCTGAAACATCTGTCAGAGCTGCTGTTATAGAAAATTAATCAACACGTTCCTAAAAAACGGAATTGAGAATGCAGTAGCGCTGTGGTAGATATATTATTAGCATAGAAAGCATAAAACTCTTGCTCTTTTCATTTCAGTCAAGATGTGAGTGAGCATATTAACACACAGCATTAATCTATATTTGAATTGTCTGTCCTTTATTAAGCATTTTTTTTTTATTTAATTTACAGATGGGAGGAAAACAATGTGGAGGAGAATGAAGAAGATGATGAGGACATTAGAAAAGTGGTATATTTTGCAGTTATATTTTCACAGTTGTGATGTTTACACATTTTAAAATATTTTGCCATGCAACAAAAATCTGAATTGAAAAAACAAACCCTGAAACCAATATAACGGCAAATGAACCCATCGACATATGAATTTGGAATGACTGACAGTTGCAATATTAACTGACACCCCTGCAGGGCCCGCCCCATTTCCCCCCAATTGCTCATTAGTTTGTTAAGGTGAAATAAAATTTTAATTTTGAAAAGTCCAAAAAATTTGTCAAATCTAATGCTTCACAAATAAATTGAATGGTAATTGGAACACCCTTTGTTTGAGCAGCAGCAGATTAACAGTGAAAATGTCCGCCGTGTAGAACCATTTCACAGTTTCTTTGAGGGACAGTACACAGAAGTATTATACTGAAAATATACTAATATCAATTTTTTAACTGTTTACTGCATTTTATCTATGACTTCAGGGTTGGCAGGTACCCCAAGTAACAGAAATCCATTTGAACGCTATTTTGAAGTCAAAATTTGGAATTCTGCGACGTTATTTTAGCATTCGACTTTTCCGATATTTCATGCTTGTGATTCCGATATTTCATTGTGATTTCATTCTTTTCTATTTGATCCTTAGTCTTCTCTGAAGCTAGCAAACGATAGATATCTGATTTTGTTTCAGAGTACAGATTGCTTTATTTTGCACACACATAAAAGAAACCGACGAACATGGCTACCATCCCTGAAATGGAAAACAAAACAGGCTCCAAGAAAGTGCACTGAGAAAAGCAACAAGTGTCAAGAAGAGCAGGAGAAATGCCATCAACCCACGGAAGTTGCTGAAGACCTGATGGAGCCTCAAGACGACACAGATATACATAATGAGAGCAGCTCATTTAATATAGAAGTGTCTCAGCCCAGGAAAAAGGGTGAGAAAAGCAGGAAATCTCCTGCTAGGTCTTCTCTCTCTCCATGCTCTTCCCCTTCTCATCTTTCCCCTGACAAATCTCCTTTTGTTCGAAGTCTCTTCATGGATCATCAGGAGGAACACACTGAGAACCAGCCGCAAGTTCTAGTGACATGTTCACAATCACAATTCGTTGATTGGCATCAAGCCCAGAAAATCAATCAAGCTTGTGAGAACTTGATGGAACCAATTGATGAAATGGCAGTTGAGGAGACTCAGTGGCCAAGTTTGGCAGAGCAGGATGAAGATGAAACCCAGATTTTGGAGGACAACCCTACGGATAGAGACAGAGGGAAAGATGCCCTCTGCTTGGAGAACAACTCATTCCGTGAACACCAAGAACAAGACGAGGATATCCGTGAAGGCGTACATCATGAACCAGTGGAAAATGAAGACTTGAGTAGTGTAAGTGGAGGTTTCATCAGCTCACAGGATCTTTTTCAAGAACCAAATAATCAGGCAAGTCCTTTAAAAGAGACTAGTGTTGAAAACGATAAAGAAGTCTTAGAAAGCCACGTGGTGCTACATGATGATGTAGATTCAATAATAAAGAAGAAAAAGAGAAAAAGTTCATTAATCTTAGCAGATGCGGAGGGCGACGATGTTAAATATTCCAAATCTCAAAGGACTCAACCGACTGAAATAATTTCAGCAACAGCTGGAGATATATCCCAAGAAAGAAAGGTAAAGGACAAAAAGACATTGGATGATAGTGTGGAGAATGCATATCCATCACTGCCATTAGAGGATTACACATCAGGATCCATAGGAAATGATTGCTCAAGTCATAGTAAGGAAATCCTCATGGTCAGACAGGAAGTGAAGACAGAGACCCCATTGTTTAATTATGGTGGGCTGAAATTTCTGAAAAGGAAGAAAGGTAAAAATACTGAAGCCCCTGAGATCTCTGATAATCTGGCACAGATACAAGCTGATCCGGGTCAGAATGAAGTCCACATTGTCAAGGGGAAAAAAAGAAAAAAGGACAATGAGGGGTTGTTGGAGGAACCACTTGACACCTTGCCAGAAATCAGTGTTTCTGCAGGCTCAAGTCTATCAGTTCAGGACACTTCAGTGGTTTGTGCTTCAGTTGGTGGAAGTAAACCAAAGAAAAAGAGAAAAAAAGACAAACATGGTCAACCAGTGCCTCAGGAAGGTCAATGGATTGGTGTAGAGGAGACTGTCCAGATCTCGTGTCAAGGTTCTGCTTCTTTGGTGTCCATAGCTGAGGAAACTGAGCAACTAACCAGAACTGATCTTTCTAGTCCTAGCATGAGTCATGAGGTTAGCCAGCTGGACAGTAGTAGACAAGTTAATAAAGATCTTATTCAATCTGATGGTCTTGAACCACGAAGGAAAAAGAAAAAGGAGGCGAAGAAAAGTCCTGAGGAAATGGTTACTCCCCAGTGTAGTGAAGAGTCTCATTCGAGCCATGGTACCAAAACTGTCAAGAAAAAGAAGCAGAAGTTTATAGATGATGTTGGAGAGATGGCTACGGCCAGTAAGAATCTTGGAGAACCATTGGACAAAATTCTTGAAATACCAGCAGGCATAGAAATCCAAACAATGAATAGCATAGATTTGAAGACAGATGACTCTGTAACTCCAAGGAAGAAGAAAAAAAGAAAGCAGCGAGAGGTGGTCAGGGAAGAAAATGTGGACGATGAGGCATTGTTGGTAGAGACCACACAACAAGCGGGGACTCCAGATACTGTTCAAGATTCTGAGCAGCAAGCAGTTGAGGTGGTTCTGGTGAGAAAGGTAAAAAAGCAGAAGAAGAAGAAGGACAGAACTGAAACGCATCAAGAAGAGGAGGCATCTAAAAATGCATCTGTGTCACTCAGACTTGGACTCTGTGAGATGACTACATCCAATACTCCAAGCACCAGAAGTGAGACTGGAGGGATTGATGAGGAGGAAGGTCTTGGTGGATCAGAACCAGTGAAGAAGAAAAAGAAGAAGAAGAAAAGGAAAGAGTTGGAAAATGATGGCTCGTGGTCGTTTTCTCATGGCTTGGAATATTCGCACAATACTGAACAGACAACAGTGGTGAAAGAAGCTTCAAGTAGTGGACAGAAATGTGGCGAAGAAAATCCTGCACCATATTTGGAAATGCAATTGACAAATGACACCAGTGAGAAAAAGAAACGTGAGAGGACCAAAGGTGACAATTCTGAAAGTAGCCAAGAAGTACTGCAATCAGAAGATACCATACAGCCTAAAGGGAAGAAGAAGAAGAAGAAAAGATGGGTAGAAACAGACATAGAAGTGTATCCTGAGATTGTTGAACATGACGTGTGTCAGGAGAGTGGTTCTCCATCAGAACCTTCAGAAGCAGTAACTGAGAAGAAGAAAAAGAAGAAGAAGAAAAAGAATAGAAAGGACACAGTTGATAGAGGTGAGAATGAGAGTTTAGATGTAGTACCTGAACTAAGTGCTGCAGAAGAAACAAGAGATGTTTTAGTCACATGCCATACTAAAGAGGACAGTATTTCATCCTCAGGGGGTGAATTATTAGTACATATTAAGAAAAAGAAGAAAAAGAAGCAAGTAAGAGACTCAAATAATGATCTAGAGGCCACACTTTGAGCTGATCAAGTGACTGTCTCTGGTGAGTCAAATCAATGTTTACAGACCCACAGTGCAAAGCTGAAAAAGAAGAGAAAGAGAGACCATCTATGATGAATGCCATTTTTGCATATATTTGCCTGTTGTTGTTTGTTTATTTCAAAATATCAGCTGTTTTTTTTCTTATGTTTACAAAATGTAAGTTGTTTTTATCCCTAACTATGGAGCGGGGCTTTCACGTTTTAACAGAACCATTTACCTCAAATGTACCTCAAAGTCCCAAAAATTCATACTTTGTAATCCAAATTTTGGGTATTTTTGTCAATGAATTTACACATACTTTTTATCCATTTATAGTTACACTTAATGTGGTGAAACTCCATGAAGCCAGTTAGTTCCTGGTATCGCTTAAATTGTAACACCTATAAACAGTTCCCTCCCCAGGATCTCTTTTTTCCCTCTTTGTTAATAAGTTGAAGTTAGTAAGACAAAAAAATGCAGCTTGTCATGTTACTGAAAAACTGCAAAGCATAAAGCCTTCAGACTTTCTCATGTCGGCAAAAACTCAGAATTGAGTATTGAATGTAATGCAAGAAGCTGTAGGTGTTCAAAAACATTTGACTGGTAGTGTACAGCCACATCTATTTTTTAATTAAATTTTTTTTTGTATCCATTTAAATATTAATTATTTTAAATCTTTTATAAATTCTTTATTTATATAGAACTTTTTCAACTAAAAACTGCTTTAGCTAAGAAAATTAACCATAAGTAACTTAAGATAAGTCCCAGCTTTTTATGAATTAATCATTTTTTATGTTATTATTAATTAACTGCTGGAAACCTTTTAAATCTGTCTCCATTATACATTGCTAATGTTAAATATTTCTGCTTAAATATTATCTTGAAGTGGGGAAGTGTCTCCCTCATCTGGTACATTACGTGTATATACGTACATGCATGTACAGATGATTTTTTTTTTTCTTCATTGCTAGTTATTTCTGAACACCACTACAAACTGGTGAAGTTCAACAATTGATCACTGTTCATGCAGAAACTGTAATGTTACTTTTTTTGCCAAAATGTTTAACTTCAATTTCAAATGACTGATTTGGTAATCAGGTTAGTCACATTCAAAATAAAGTTTACAGTATAGAAGACACTTCTGTACTGTGGAACTGCAGGCATGTTTGCTAATGATAGGTTCACGTGACTGGAAAAATATTGGAAAATATAAGGCTGGCAAATAAGCATTTCAGTGTTTATCTTAATTTCATGTCATAATTAGGCAATACTAAATCATATTTTAGACAGTTACTGCAAACCTTAACCTAGAACTAGAAAGATGTATGTAGGACACAAGATTAATGAAGTGATATTTGGGAGAGAAAGAAGTAAGTTCCCGTTTTCACTTACGTTATAGCAGCTATAAACAGCCATTTCCTCACCAGCCTTTCTTTTCTTGTTATGCAAAGCTATCTTGCAGTCTCGCAATTGTGAGTTAATATCACTCAATTTGCGACTTTTTTTATCTCGTAATTGTAAGTTATTTTCACACAATTGTGACTTTACCTCTCACACCTGTGAGTTAATATTTCACAATTGTGACTTTGTGCTACCGTTTCCAATAATCAAACCACAACAAAAACCTAGCAATGTGTTGCGAAGCAATATACCCTAAGTGAAGTATTCTTTTCAGTGGGAATGGACCACTCCTGGAGAATGTCTTAGGTTGTGGGATTAAAAGTCACGATTGTGATATGAATCTGCATAACATTTTCTCATGTTTTGGAAACAAGCTTCCATACCTTTCTTTCACTCTTGATGTTAATAAGACAAAAAAAATTGCAGCTTCTCATGTTACTGAAAAAACAGAAACCCCTCCATCCTAAAGATGCAAAATTTAACATTACAACCTTGTTTATGTTAGAAAGTGCTGACACTGAAGACTCCTTCCAAAAATGGTAAATGTCTCCTGACAAAAAGCTTCACCATATCTACAATTGCATGTTTTTAAAAATCTGTTTATGAGGGCCGTGTGCCATGCAAATCGCTGAGAAAGTTAATACTATAGAAATTATAATGTATTGGAATGAACACTTTAATATAAACCTTGCAGCCGAAACTACCGACCAATCAGAACTGAGCATTCAACAGTAGTGTGGTAAAAATGGATTTATTATCTGTTAAAAAAAAATTTAACTGACAGTATACACTTTTGCCCAAACGGAGTGTGTAAATGACAAGCTAAAGGGGACTGAGAACAGAACCTTGGGCGAGTCATTGTAGTGCTGGGGATGTACAAGGTTGCTGGTTGCCTAAAGAAACTAGGTGTTGTCTTCCTGAGCACTAGGAAGACGTCTGTAAAAGTGGATATGTGTCTAAAAAAAGTATGTGATAAGTGACACCACTTTGTAGCTTTTTCTCTTTTTAACATTCAACTGTTCTTTATTTATTGACTGTTGTAACCTATGCTTGAACTCAAGTAAATGGTGTATGCATTTTTTTTTCTTTCAGTATTTCTGAGTTTCTTTTTATATGTATATGTCTGATTATGTGTTGTTTTGGAAATCAAATTGTCTCAGATTGCAGTGCCTCCAGGGTGAATTCTGCTGCTGAAATCTATAGTCACTTGACACCTCCAAGTAGTTGTCTAGCAAAGTTCACGCATGCTATTACTGGAACAGCTCTTGAAATGGTGGTAAGGGAGCTTCCCCAGGTGGAACTGGACAAAATTTTTTTTAAAAAGGTGTGTTAACTGGAATAACTGGAATGCTGCCTCTGCTGTTGGGCATTTTCTCATGGGCATGAATAAAGTAAGTTAAGTTTAAACCAAAAAAAAAAAAGAAAGAAAGAAAAATCAGTTCAGTACTTAGTAATTTCATCTATTGCTTTCATCCAGTTTGAATTTTGGTGGTAGTGTGACTTTAAGACCTGGGCTACAGTAAATCTCTTCTATGTAGTTCCTAAGCAAGGCTTTTATTACCACCATATTTAACAGGTCTGTGTTTACAACTAAGCTTAGGGCACTTTAAAAGACTCTAAGGGAATTTTAAGGTGTGTGTGATGTACATAGCCTCCAACTGGAGAGTCAGATGACTTCTGAAATCTGAAACAGGAAGCACAAAAGTCAGACACTGATATTTCTTTGCATAATCTGAACCATTATGAAAGGTAAAATGGTATTGAAAGTAGGGAATGCCATGAAAAATCACAAGTACAACTGTACAGTCTATAGTAGTAAACCACTTTATTTGACTTTATTTGACTTAATTTTAACATTCAAATCATGGAGGCTATATTTCAGTGAATATACTATCTTGCATGTTCTTGGTGATTTGGCTTTGAATATGTTGCACCACTGCTGGTGGGTTCTCAACAGACATTTTACGATTTTTCATCACCACCTTTAAGAAGTTCAACTTTCATGGGACCAGGACCTTCTGAAACCTGTTAAAAAAGAATCCCTGATGTTGGGCGGCTAGTGAGTTTCTCATTTCTAGCTCACTCAGCAAGATGCAAAAGATTAGATCTCATTTTGGAAATTTGGAAAATGTGTTTGTTCCCACGTCTTCCACTTGAGCGGCACTCAGGTTCTATCTCCTGGACTTTTTAAAAATAGCAAACCAAATACACATTCATGCAGCTGTCGTGATGTACCATTTGTCTACATGCATAGACATAGCTTATTTTTGACATTGTAGGGACATTTGGCTGGTCCTCATGAGGAAACAAGAACTGCAGCTTTTATTATAAAGCTAGAAGAGTCAAAAGGTTTCTTTTTGGTTACTGAAGTTAGGGTTAATGTTTTTGTTACTGGTTGTGGCTATAAAACTCATTGTTGTTGTCTTTATGCTAAGGCTGAACTGCCACCACTTACACTGGCACTATTTTATTTATAAATCAGTATGTGGCCTATTACCTACTTATTTGTCATCCATCATGTCTGTAAAAAGGCGAACATTACATATCTTCGATCAAAGGACATTATTCAGCTTCTTGTTCCCTGTGTTAGGTCTGAGCTATGGAAACAAAGGTGGAACAACTTACAGGAACACTTTACACTTACTGTGCTCCCTTCATTGCTTGAATTTATGGCACTTGTAAATAACTTTGAGTATAGCCATATTGGAAGTTGTTTCTGCGATATTTGATTGTATATTATGTTTTTGTTTTTTTTTTCTGTTCGATTTATTTATTTACTTATTTTCACTTATTTTAGCCAGGAGTTTTTCTTAAAGTGTTATCTGTTGTCGTGTCTTTAATTGTTGTGTTTTTTGGGGTTTTTTTTGCTGCCTTCTTAGCCAGGTCATTCTTGAAAAAAAAAAAAAAAAGATTTTATCTCAATGAGTTTTTAATCCTGGTTAAATAAAGGTTACAAACAAACAATTATAAATATATAGAATACATTAGTCAAGACAATTTTATAATCTTGTTAAAAAAAATTTTAAAAAAAATAGCCAAAAGCATACAGTGTGTAATTTTTCCTACCTGAAGATTTTTATGGTCAACTTCCTGTTTGATGCTGACCCCACCCACTTATATGATGTCACACAAATTAAGTCGTGTTATTGCTATGACATTTTCAGTTCCACAAGTTTTGACTTTGGCTTAAAAGGCCAGAGAATAAATGCTAAGTTAAACGGTGTCAGTTTGTCTGGTCCCAGTGTATCTGAATTCCTCCTGTCTGCATTAATAATTATGTCAGTGGAAGGTCCTCATAAGGCTAGGTCCTCATAAGGCTAGGTCCCCGTAAGGATAATATTACTAACATGTGTTTGTGTGCGTGTGTTTGGGTGACAGAATGATAAATGAGTGTAGTTACACGGTATGTATACCTAATAAAGTGGCGCATGAATGTATTTTTAAAGATTAAAAAAGTATTTTTGTAAGATTTCTAACGGTTTTGTTGGTTTCACAGTAAGCTAGCCCGGCTGACAGAGTGGATCCCGGCGCTAACCGGTTTGTTTATCCGGCGGTCTGATCAGTGGGCGGTTATTTCTCTTTGGCCCCGCCCACTCGAGCCTAATATAGTCCTGAAAACGGAGTTAAAGCCTCGAGCGCCACTCGGACTTTTAAAGCGTGTTACATAACGCGCTTTCCAAGTCCTCTCGGAGTGACTACACACACACACACACACACCAGCCGCGTAACTACAACTCTACCCGACATCTCTGTAAACTTTCATCCCACTCCAGAGGCTCGCACTTCCGGCATTTTAACCTCCCGCAGGTGCCGCGCGCTATGAGCAGTGACGTGTGTTGTTTTGCCGAAGCCCGGCGCGTGGCGATTTTCGGCGGCACGCACGGGAACGAGATGTCCGGCATCATGCTCGTGTCCATGTGGACCAAAAACGACAGCGAGATCCGGAGGAGCAGAGTGCACACCAAGCCCTTCATGTGCAACCCGAGAGCCGTGGAGAAGTGCGCCAGGTACATCGATACGGATTTGAATCGAGCCTTCACAGCGGAAAACCTGAGGTAAACACCAGCGCTCGCGCCTAACCACTTCCCTCAGCCTCTTTGCACTTGTTTTTCTGTTTGTGATTACATCACGCACATCTCTTTGGCAATGCACTTTACACTGAGGCAAAAGTTCACACTGCTGCTCGTTCGTCATCCCCGATGGCGCGTGCACGATTATCACACTCTTCAATAACAGCAGAGAGCAGCCAGTCAGCTGATCCACAGCTTGACAAGAGTTTAGAGAAAAAAACGTGACTTGAATTATGTCAAAGTACAGAAGCGCAGTGCTGCCATGGCAGAAACAAATCTCCATCAGCATCTCGTTATAATGCAAAAGCACTTAGTAATTATGAGAAAACATCTCGTTATTGCATGAAAACTGGGCCTATATCATTATTATTATGAGAGAAGTATCTTGTTACTGCAAGAAAAGCATGCCATTATTATTTTGTTATTACCAGAAAAGTATTTTATTTACAAGAAAAACATCTTATTACTACAAGAAAACATCCTGTTATTACGAGACAAAATTTTATTACAAACATAACGTTATTACGAGAAAACAACTCGATAATACAAGTATCTAGTTATTACGAGAAAAGTATTGTGTTATATGCGAGAAAAACATCGTTATTACGAGAAAAGTATCTCGTTATTACGAGAAAAGTATTTTGTTATTTGCAAGAAAAACATCATTATTACGAAAAAAAGCATCTGTTTACTACAAGAAAACATCTCGTTATTATGAGAAAAGTATTTTGTTATTACGGAAAAAAACCCAATATGTTTACTACAAGAAAACATCTTGTTATTATGGAAAAAACACCTTGTTACTAAAAGAAAGCATTTCGTTATTATGAGGAAACATTTTGTTATTACAAAGAAACATGCCGTCATTATGAGAAAACAACTCAATACTACAAGAAAAGCATTTTGTTATTTGCGAGAAAAACATATTACGAAAACAAAGCATCTGTTTACTACAAGAAAACATCTCATTATTATGAGAAAACAACTTGATATTATGAGAACTATCTCGCTATTACGAAAAAACATGTCTTGGTTCTATAAGTAAACATTTAGTTATTATGAGATAACATCTTGTTATTACAAACAAACGTGCTGTTATCAAGAGAAGCCAACTCACTGGTATGAGAAAACGTCCCTTTTTTTTTTAAAGAAAAAAAGCATTTGTTTATTCAGGAAAGCAACTCGTTATTATGAGAGAACATATTATTACAAGCAAACATGTCGTTATTACGAGGAAACAACTCAGTACTACAAGAAAAGTATCTCATTATTACGAGAAAAGTATTTTGTTATTTGCGATTAAAGCATCTTTTTATTACAAAAAAAAAAAAATCTGTTTACTACAAGAAACCATCTCGTTATTATGAAAAAACCCACCTTGTTACTACAAGAAAACATCTCATTATTATGAGATAACATCTTATTACAAGCAAACATGCTATTATTAAGAGTAAACAAATCAATACTACATGAAAAGTGTGTCATAATTACAAGAAAAGTATTTCGTTATTTGCAAGAAAAACATCGTTATTATGAAAAAAAGCATCTGTTTACTACAAGAAAAAATTATTATGAGAAAACAATGTAATATTACAAAAAACGTCTCGCTACTAAAAAAATCTTGTTACTACAAGAAAACATCTCATTATTATAAGATAATATCTTATGCTGTTATTAAGAGAAAACAACTCACTGTTATAAGAAAGCATCTTTTTTTTATTGAAAAAAAAGCATCTGTTTACTACAAGAAAACCTCTCATGAGAAAACAACCTGATATTGCGAGAAAACATCTTATTTTTAAGAAAAAAGCATGAAGAAAACAAGCAATACAAGAAAACATCTTGTTATTATGAGATAAGATCTTGTTATTACAAACGTGCCATTATTAAGAGAAAACAGCTCACTATTATGAGAAAGCATCTTGTTTTTTTGTTTTTTTTGTTTGTTTTTTTTTAAAAAGCATTTGATTACTACAAGAAAACATCTCATAATTAGATGTTTTCTTGTAGTAACCAAATGCTTTTTTTTTAAAAAAAACAAGAAAACATCTCTTTATTATGAGAAAATATCTTGTCAAGCGTTATTACGAGAAAACAACTCAATATTACAAGGAAACATAATAATGTTTTATGAGAAAATGTTTTATTAGTTCTGGGTACTACAAGAAAACATCTCGTTATTATGAGAAAACAACTCGTTATTACAAGCAAACATGCCGTTATTACAACAAACAACATAACATTACGAGAAAACGTAGCATTTTACTTTAAAAAAAGCATCTGTTTCCTTTAGGAAATCATCCCGTTATTACTGAAATTGGTCTGACCAATTTTTGCATGTTAATAATCCCTAGGATTTGAGAAAACTGAAGATTCCTGTAATAACGAGATGTTTTCTTGTAGTAACGATGCTAAATCTCGTAATAAGGAGATTTAACAATTTGATTTAATCTGAGCAAACTTAGCAATGTCAATTTAAAAAAGTCTTAATTGAAAAGCTCTAATCATGAAAATAAGAGAATAGTCTTACCTACTACCTGTATGCATGGTGACAGAATATATCCTATATACTAAAGTATGTATATAGTAAAGTACAACCTAAACACCATCAACAATGAAATGAGATCATCCTACACTGAAATATACGCCGATTAGATTAGTTGATGCATGTATATACGATGTTTAGCTAGCATAACTGCAAATGGAGATGAAAGTGGAGATTTTCCAGAGAAAATCGTTCCATATCCGAGCACAATGTGAGCAATGTTAGTGGTGCTGGCTTTGCCTTGTGAACTGTCCCAAGTTAAAAACATATCCAGATTTTTAGATGATTTTTTTTTTAACATTGCATGCCATATGAATTTAGATAAAAAAAAAATATCGCTCAAAAGGTAAGGAAAAAAACATTATACCTGAAATTTAAAAAAATTCTTCCAAAGATTTTAACATTCAGGTCTAAAATGTTTAATGTTGTTGATCAAAGTGACAGAAAATACCATTTTTCTTAAACAAAATATACCAACAATTTTGACATGTTTAAAATTGACCTAGATTAGGACTGTTGCATGATGCAGCTGATTTCAAAGTCTAAAAAAATCTTTAATTTTAAAAAGATAAGCTGTTCTTTGGAGTATTTTTTTTTTCTTAAACTTGAGTTGGGGCATTGTGTAGAAAGTTTGTAGAAATAAACCAGAGACATGCTGCATTGAGAATGACAGTGGTTTCAAGTGATTTGGAGGTGATTGACATTTTATATTTTCCTTTTAAAAAAAAAACAGCATTAAATTGACGCTATGTGTGAAAGGTTCGTGGACACTATGCATGAAAAGGGTTACATAGCTTAAAGTTTTGGTTAACCTACACTGTGTACACAAAAGGAAATATAACTGATCTTTATTAATACTGAGTAAGTCATGATGTTAGTTAACAGAATGACTTAACAAGATGTTAATACTTAACTATTACCATTATCAATGGCTGTGCATATATGACTTAGTTGGCTGTTAATGTATACACTTCATTATTTCCTCATGCACTAAGCATTAGTACATGTATTAATTCCTCATGACTAAAGAATTACGTAAGTATTAACATATTGCTTATTTGTGGATCTTATAGTGAATTGTTACCATGCGAGTCAAATGTATACGCTAGTGTACGTGGACTAACAATAAAGCAATTTCTAAAGGGAAATGCTTGAGGAAAAAATGGATATTTTTTTTATTAGTCTAATTTTCCCTTCCCTCCACACAGTGAATCCTAACCCTAACCCTAATCCTTTATCTTTTTAATTAACTGTTGTCCTTTAAGGAATTCTTCAAACACGTTTTAGCCGACTTTTAAAAGCTGACTTTTTTTTCTTCAGACTTATAACTTGTCCCACAAGTTTTTTTGCTGTTTTGCTACAAGTTTCAGTCATTTGTTGAACTCTGTTAGTCATCATGAATCTCTTTGAGCACTAAGTGGAAAATGGGTGCCTCCTGAACACACATAAAGTCCCAAGAAGGTTACCAAGAAGGAAGTGTCCGCAATGCCGGCAATTCCCTCTGTTGCAAAACAGGTCAAAGTGTCTTTTGAAATATATAGCAAGGTTTCACAAATACCACGACTTGCATAAATGAATATGCATCAATGCTGTACATAACACATGTTAATTCTGGGCTAAAAACATCATTGTGTGTATTGTTCGCTGCAAATTGGGCCTAATTGAGAGTTTATTGGAGCCAAACTCTGTATGAGGTCCAAATAATAGACACATTTAAAACGTATTATTGTTCGCTTGCAAATGTGCTTCGAGTACAGCTTTGATTCTTTTTGTTTTTTTTTTAATTTATTTAAAAAGATAAACCAATATACTATCTATTCATGAGATGTTTTGAAAGCAGCCTGAGTGTAAGGTCTAAATGAAATGCCATCGTTGTAATTAAAATACAGTCCAGCGCTCTGGTCGCTGAAATACAATCCCCTCTATGTAACAGTGTATGCTGGAAGGGTGTTTTGGTAGTCTCATTTACATGTTGGAAAAAAAAAAGAGTTTGTATGGTCCATATGGCTCCTTTTTGAGGTTTGCAGGGACAACACTGTTTAGTTATTTATTCATTTATTTATTTGTGTATCTTCAGCCAATGGAAATACCTCATTCGTTCGCACCTGTCATTTTCCGCGTGACACGTTATGTCTAAATTGTGGTGTTGTGTGTTTATTCTCTCTTGTCTAGACATTACGACTAACTGCAAAACATGGAGATACTTCTAAGCTCCTCAGCTTACTTTCGACGGAAGACTGTATTCACGCGTGAACAGGAGAGTTAACACTTTAACACTGCGTCTACATCACAGTGTAGTGTTTCATTAAACTGCCTAACAAAGCATAACTATAAAGAGTAACCCATTAAAACCTGGGTTGATGTTTGTCTTAGAACACCCTCCTTCAATGAGCAAAGAAAATTTACTTTTTGCAGGATAGGCACCTTTTTGAGCAGCTTTTGTAAAAATACTGTGAAGGAGACATCTGTTTAGCATTTAGGGAAGGAGTCTCCAGTGTTAGCGCTTTGTAATAGTCAGAGGTGAAGCTGTAACTTTGAATTTTGTACCATGGGAAAGGTTGTAGGATAGCTATAACATAACTAGCTTGTTCCGTGGACGTTTCACAACATTAAATGTAAATATACATGGATAGAAAGTTCTTAATTCATTAAAAAAATCGAATCCCTGTGGTATAAGAGGAATTATAAACACTTTGAAATCAGTACTTAGGGTTTTTCAGGACCTTCAGCTTTAGATTGAAGTTATATGATTTACATGAACATGTATAATATTTATCTTTTCAACTTAGCCATGTGATACAACTTGGGAAAAGGATTTTTTTTTGGATCATGTTCTGGCAACACCCACAACACAGCACATCTCACGCAAACCACGAAAAGATAAATGACACCGCTCAGTAATTATCTCCGAGGGATTATAGGCAAATTATGTGAGCCTGTGAAACAAAGTCTTGTTTTTTTCAAGCATGCCAGCCTGAGATCAGTTACAAAGAGACACTGCCAACTCGCAAACTATTATTGGGAGCAACAATCTAATTCTGTTCCCGTGGCTCTTTACAGCCAAGAATTATGGTTGTGGGTGTGAATCATATCAGTGTTGTAAAAAGCTAAATCAAAATGGCTGTATGTTATATATTTAGTAACATTTCAGGTGATGGTTAGACGCTAATCTTGAGGGCTTGCTAGAAAACGCAGATTAAGGTTGTTAATCATGTTCACAAAGTTACCACCATGGCTCATTTAAAAAAAGAAACCTTTGTGAGGTCTATAGTCAGAAAGCAATGTTAGCTAACAACTAAGTCAAGAAACCATTTCTTTTTAAAGATGTTGTCTAATCTAATGATTCCTAAATCTCTTTGCTAACTCATTTGTAGAAGTTAGCAACCATGAGCTTATCGTGATCATGCTACGATCATGATCTGGACTTCATCCCACTCATGCTTTTAAATTACCACTTATACCATAGCACTGTTGAATTCTCTATTCTGATTGGTTAGAAGGTGTTGGTTAAATTTCTATAACAGCAGCTCTGACAGTAATTCCCTCTGCACTCGTTTTAATGCATTGTCTTTTCTATAGTAACAGCTAATTCACAGGGGCTTGTATAATGGATGCTAATCTAAGGCTAATAATAAACTGAAAATGAAACATGCTGTCCTCTAACAAATAAAATCATTTAGGATATATGGTGAAGTTTTCTGTGAGGAAATGTTCTGTAAGGAGTCTCCAGTGTCAGTACTCACTCACAGTCAGAGGTAAAGCCGTTCCTTTAAGCTTTCCGTCACAGGGAAGTCTTTGGGACAGAGGACATTGCATTGAGGGAACAACTGCTTGTAGAATGCTATAATGCCAGTGGTAACAAGAGCTAACTTGTTTCATGCACAATATCAAATGTAACTAGAAACAGTTTAAAAGTACCACAACATGCTGCCTCGTGTTTTATTCTGTACAAAAAAAAAAAAACTATTTCACGGGAACTTGTATGGCAAACAGTCCAGGTAGTCTTAAGTTGAACAGTAAAAGTATTAACAGTGACCAAGTGTTTTTTTTACGGACATTTCACAGTATATGAAATTATAAAGGGGGCATGGTGGCTTAGTGGTTAGCACGTTTGCCTCGCACCTCCAGTGTTGGGGGAACAATTCCCACCTCCGCCCTGTGTGCATAGAGTGTGCATGTTCTCCCTGTGCTTTAGGGGTTTCCTCCGGTTACACCAGTTTCCTCCCCCAGTCTAAAGACATGCGTTGTAGGCTGACTGGCATCTCTAAATTGTCTGTAGGGAGTGAATGGATGGGTGAGTGTGTGTGTGATTGTGCCCTGCAGTGGGTTGGCACCCTGTCCAGGGTGTCCCCCACTTTGTGCCCCAAGTCCCCTGGGATAGGCCCCAGGCTCTCCGCGACTCTGTGTAGGATAAGTGGTACAGAATATGGATGGATGGAATGAAAATAAAAATTCATAACTATAAATGGATAAAAAAGTACATGTCCTTTAATTAATAAGCAAATGTAATCGTTGGATATAAACTGCTGCAGTATAAGAGGAACTGAACACTTCTGGACATGCAGTTATTGCCACATCTCACCACTTCATTGTTGATTCTTTTCCTATAACAGCACACCCTCTTGTGTTTTATTCCAAACCCAAGACTGCATTTACCTGTTAGATTTAACATGGCACGCCAATGTCTCTCCACAGCACGCCAGGTGGAGACGAGCTGCCATATGAAGTTCGGAGAGCCAAGGAAATCAATCAGATATTTGGACCTAAAGGAAGTCCAGATGCCTACGATGTCATCTTTGACCTCCATAACACCACATCCAACATGGGCTCCACGTTCATCCTGGAGAGCTCGACTGACCACTTCAACCTTCAGATGGTGCATTACATCAAAGTAAGCAGCTTATAAACTTCCTGTGAAGTTCATAGGAATCTTGTTGGGTATCATGGAAATAATTCTAAAAACTAACGTTGCACCTTAACCATAGCTGTTAAATTTCTATATGCTTTAGCGTACACACCTCTGGTTGTCTGACTATTTCACCTCAGTTTATAGTGAAACCTTGTCAGTAAAGTAATTTATAGCAGTATTGTTTTGTAGCATGTAGCTAACACGTCACACTCGAACCCTATTAGTGTACTACACTTTTTTCTTCAGTGGTTCTTAAGGGTTTTAATTAACGGTGTAGGGTTCTACATAGAACTTTTAAAGGTTCCCTCAGAGGGACAAGCTTAAAAACCTTTTAAGGTTATAGCTTTAACCAATCGTTTGTGCAGGGTTCAAAAATTTGAGGAGTTTATTTATTTATTTAGTTTTTGGTATTTGTCAACACTAGAGATGATTATGTAAAATCAATTTCTTAATTCACGTATGTAATATTTCTGAACTTCCTATTCATATATCTTTAGTCACATGATTATTTCATTCAAATGCTAACAAGCGTTTGCTCCTAACACCTGATATGCTATTGTCTCTCATACACACTACTTAGTTAGGAATGCAGGAATCTTGTTTGAGAAATGCAATGCAACAAATTTAAAAGAAGCAGTTCCTGGTAGTCAGCTCAGTTCCTGGTAGACTTTTAGATTGCACTGTATGTGGCGAAACTTGCGTGACATGCATGTATTCAAGCATGTAATCAAGCAAGGTTACAGCTGGCTTATTCATTTAGCTTATCGTAATCACGCTAGTATCATGGACTTCATACTGTTCAGATACATATCCTCCAACATAAGGAAACATTCTGTACATTGAACTGTTGAGAAACATGTCAGCTTGTGGCTGTTGTTAAAAGCACATTGCTATGTCACTAATAACTTCCATAACCAGCATAAGAATTTAGGAGGAAAAGACTACACACAGAAATGTGAACAGAATTAAAGGAACTCCCATGTAAGGAAGTGAGACACATGGAAATTGTAAAACATTAATTTTGTCCAGTGAACCTACTCGTTTTGTAAGGAATAAAACACAATGGGGTGTGCTGTTATCAGAAAATAATCAGTGATAGAGTGGTGTGATGTGGCCCGTGAAGCTGAGTTAATGTTATCACCACAAAGTGTGCCTTGTGCAGCAGAGGTCAGTGGGGTGAGGATGGTATCAGCTTACAGTGTCACCTGTGTGCCTTCTGCCCAGAAATCCATGGCTCCGGAGAGCTGCATGGTGCTGCTGAACGAACACCCTCAACTCAAATATGCAACCACCCGCTCAGTGGCCAAGCATGCTGTCGGTGAGTCAAATATTCAGCTGTTCACATTTTTCAGTGCAGCACCTTGTTTGACTGCAGGCTCACTGTTTAAAGAATGTCACAATTTTTTTTAAAGATTGCCTTTATTGCCAAAGTCTGCTAAGATGAGTAAACTTACTGGGGTGAGGGGGTTGAGGGGGGTTGTTGGGGTCAGGGCGTAGTATGTGGTTATAAATTCTACTATGGACTTTGATACAGATGACTGTTCAAACCGCTTCATTTAATTTAAATTTATTCATCTACCAGATGCTTTTATGCCAGAAGACTTGGTTTATAATGATTGACCAGGAAGGTAGGAAGAGCAAAAACAACAATACACAAGGAATGCAACAATTGCTGGTCCTCAGGCTGTCAATGCGATTCTAAGAGCACCATGAATATTACAGGTTAACTAACTGAAGAAGACTCTTTCCGTATCTGTATTTGGATTTAATCTTGAGGTGGACATGGCCTTAGCTGTAAGGTTAAAAAAAAAGAACCCTATCACTATACCCCAGGAAACACTGGGATGGGGGATAGGGGAGTGGGGTCTAGTGTCAGCAGTGTCAGCATGGTCTGTTAATTCTTGCTCTGACAGTTCCTCAACCTCAACTATGGTGAGTTTGGAAAGTATTCAGATCCCTTAATTTTTTGGACACTTTAGTGTATAATTGGTTAAATATAAAATGGATAAAATTTACATTTTTGATCAATACTTTACACACAATGACATATAATGACAAAAACAAAAACAAGTTTTTAGGAATTTTTGCAGAGAACACAGACCCTCGGCTATGGCGCTCCAAATTGAGCTCAGGTGCACCCTGTTTGCTATGATTATCTCGATATGTCTCTAGTACTTGCCTGGAGTCCACCTATGGCACAATCAATTGGACATGATTTAGAAAGGCACACACCTGTGTGTATAAGGTCCCACAATTCACAGTGCATGTCACACCAAAAACCAAGCCATGAAGTTCAAGGAACGCTTTGTAGATCTCTGCGATCAAATTGTCTCAAGACATAGATCTGGTCAGGAGTATAAAACTATTTCTAAAGCTTTCAGTGTTGCCACAAGCACAGTGGGCTTCATCATAGTGAAATGGAAGAAGTTTGGAATCACCAGGACTCTTCCTGGACTTGGCTAGAAGGGCCTTGTTCAGGGAGGTGACCAAGAACTGAATGGCCACTCTAACAGAGCGTCAAAAGTGCTTTGCAGAGATGGGAGAACATGCCAGATAGACAACCATCTCAGAAATACTCCATCAATCAAGTCTTTATGGTAGAGATGGTAGACGGAAACCACTCCTGAGTAAAAGGCACATGACAGGCACTTACTGGATCCTTAGAGCATGAGAAAAAAGATTCTCTGGTCCGACAATACTTTGGGCTGAACTTCATCTGGCGAAAAACCAGGTACTAGTCATCAACTGGCTAATACAGTCCCAACAGTTAAGCATGGTGGTGGCAGCACCCTGCTATGGTGGTGATTCTAAGTGGCAGGGATGGGGAGACTGATAAAAATTAGGAGAAAGATGAATACAGTCAAAATACAGTAAGATTGACTGGGGTGAGGGTTCATCTTTCAGCATGACAAGACCCAAAGCGTAAAGCCGTAGACAACACTGGAGTGGCTTAGGGACAAATCCCTTATTGTCCTTGAGGGACCCAGGTAAAACCAAGACTTGAACCCCTTAGAACATCTATGGAGAGACCTGAAGAGGGCTGTTCAAATGGTCCCTATCCAATCTGAGTGAACCTGAGAGTATATACCACAAGAATTGAAGAAACTACCATTTTACAAAGTACTAAATATTGGGTCTGAATACTTATCTAATTTAAAGCTTTCTGGCAGGCTCTCTGTTCAGAACAAATGATATGTTCATTCTGAATAATGTATTTCATTCATTTACATGCCTGTACTAGATATTTCAAAAGGACTTGGGTGGCTGAACACCCCCACCCCCTCCCCAACACACACACACATACATGTTGCAATCCCTTATATAACTAAACACACCAGCGAGCAATGTTCACATGTTATGTAATATCTGTATCTAAGAGCCTGACATGTTTTTCAGGTCTTGAAGTGGGTCCCCAGCCTCAAGGAGTATTGCGAAGCAATATCTTCGAGTCCATGCGGATGATAGTGAAGCACGCTCTAGACTTCATTGAGATGTTTAATAGTGGTAAGGCTGATAGATGCTAATTGCCTGGCAACCAGTTTTTTTATGGGATGTATGTAAGAAACAGTGGACACAGAACACATTTAAAAAGCAAGAACACATCACAATAATAGTAATGGCAAAAAAGAGCTTCCAGAGATTTAAGGATTATAAAGCATAACATCCATTACATTATTTGAGAATGCACAGGGCCATTATTCTTCTCCTAGTCCACAGACAGCTGTGTAAATAACAAGAGAATTTTTTTTGTCATAGCAGCACATTTAGTACATTGAGTCACCAACTTCTGTTGTATAAATGAACCTGACATTTATACTTTTTGAGGAACAGGTTTCTCTAAAGGCCTTTTTTGTGCACTCACATGGTGCAAAAAGCAGCCTTGGGTATTCACGTGTAACATCATCTGTATCGTGCCCAATCAACACGCACACACACACACACACACACACACACACACACAGATTTTGTCTTCCTTCACTTAAGCGGAAACATGCAGCAAGAGCCAGGGCCTGACGAGTGTGTCTGGTTCTGCTTGTGCATCTTGTGAATAGGATACTTGTTAAAAGTTGGTTAGCTTCCATGTTGTTAGGAGTGTAACACTGCCACTGCGTTGTCGCGGGTGAATGCTTCCCTGTGAGTTTTGCAATGTGTTTTCCACTCACCCAAGTTTAACTGTTCGGAAGCTGAGTCAAGAAACAGAATGACAAAGGAAGAGGATGCAGCATACCAAGAAGGGGAGAGAAAACATACATAGTTTTTTACAGTTTACATGACGTTTTTTACAATTTTTATATAATTTCTATGATGGCAGTGTTGATCTTTTATTTATGTATATACTCAACTTTGGTATAACATTTAAGTTTTAGTAATAAAACACTTTTGTTGTAGGTAAATAATAAACAACAGGGTTTTGTGATAAAGAATTAGTGACCTGGAAGTGAATTATTTTCTTATAAAAGAAAATAGTGTTTTATTCCTCTTATACCACTTCTACCAACACTAACAAATTTTATTAATTAAAGAATGACACATTATACTTTTTATCCATTTATAGTTACATTTCATGTTGTAACTTCTGTGAAGTTATTTCCTGTTATCAGTTACGTTATAGCAGCTACAAACAGTCATACCCTCACCAGCCTCTCCTTTTTCTCTATCTCTCAAGAAATTAATTAGACAGTACTTAACAAAAGAAAAAGCTTGAATTTATGACTTTAATATTTCCAAAAATGTGAAATAAACATCATCTCACAGACAATATCATCATATCAACTATTACACTACTATTACATTACAGTCCCTGTGTTAGTCGTTACTATAGAAATGATACATATTAGACATTAAAATATTGTAATGAGCACACTGATATGAATATTGCAGCTGGAGCTACTGTAAGAGCTGCTGTTATAGAAAATTAATCCACACCTTCTGATCAATCAGAATCAAGAATTCAACAGCGCTGTGGTGTAAAATGAGTTTAAACACTTTCATGATCCTTAACATTAAGTATATTTAGAAATGTTAGAGACAAATGATAGATAGATAGACAGAGAGATAGATAGATAGATAGATAGAAGAGCAAGTAAGTAGCATGCAAATAGAACTAAATGGCTAGACATGAAAAAAAGAATCATGCAAAAGTAATGTGCTGAAAAACCCACAGAACACAACCCCAGTGGAAGCTGAAACAAAGTGGTGGATGCAAAATGTGAGGCAGACACACCTAGCTCTCTTAAAACATGTGAAGTTGTAATGCATTATATATTGCACACTGAATGTCGGGATTATATCTGTATCTCACTCGCCACAGAGCAGAGGATTTACCATGGATTTACCTGATTACTCTAAAGCTGGAATGACCTTGTGTAGCACTACTTATGGCCAAATGTGATTCTCAATTTCAGTGTGATTCTCACATGAAAACTGCATGTCATAAAACCCAAGACAGAACTGTTTTCTTCCCT
The DNA here is from genome assembly GCF_027358585.1 of Pangasianodon hypophthalmus. Taxonomy (NCBI): domain Eukaryota; kingdom Metazoa; phylum Chordata; class Actinopteri; order Siluriformes; family Pangasiidae; genus Pangasianodon; species Pangasianodon hypophthalmus. Next base: position 13,620,709 of record NC_069736.1, on the reverse strand, counting down.
TAAAATGTCAGCATGTGATCACTGCTATGACGCTTGTCTGAGTTGCAAAACTACCATGTATGCTAATGGTCAGAAAAAAAATCCTTATTCCCTCAAGCTCACTTTTATAGAAGTGAAAATCCATGGTGTCTGCTTGTCCAGCCACAAATGGCTCCAAACTTCTCTTCTTCACCTTTCAAAACGTGTTTTCTATAGCCATAATATTGTTATTATTATAATACCGAGGGCTTGTTATTGTTTAGATCACCCTGATTTTTACACGAGTCTGGATTGTGATGATTGACATTAGCAGATTGTAGTCATTTTCTTTAATCGCAGCTCTACCGTCAGAGGATCTTCATCATATGATCTGGCATGGAGAACCCACATTATCGAACTAGAAGTCTGTTATAGAATTTGAATATAATATTGGGATCATCTCGTACAGTGTGACAAGTAGTAATCTTAAAAGATTGCTGTAATTGCAGTGTCATAAATGACTACAAAACCACACACAGCCACACAGGGTGTGTAATTAGTAAATGCTTTACAAACCCTAAAATGTGGAGTCGCAGAGTTCCTGCTTAACCTTGTAGTTGGCTATTATTTACATATGTTATTTTGCAGATGATTTGATCCAAACTGACTTAAAAATGAGGCAGAACCCAGTCAGAGCACAGAGCTGAATAGTTGAAGGTTAAAGGCTTTGCCCAAAGAGTCAACAGCGGATATCTGGTACTCTTGGTATTTGAATTTGACCTTCACAATCCGCTACGATGACAGAACCTCGAGCTCCTTTCGTCGAAAACCCATTTAATTTCTCTTTAATCCATTTTTATGTCCATGACTGTATATGTTAAACCAGGGCTTAACATCTACTTTCTTTTCAATTCTGCTTATAAACTAGTGTTTTGGTTATGTGGAGATGGTTTATGAAAAATCAGTACCGAAAAGAATCCCACAGGACAGCAAGTACAGTTTTGCTTCACATTTCCTGCTGAACGAAGAACCCAACCCTGCTGAGAAATCTCAAGCTGAACAAACACAGCACCAGACTCGCACAGTAACTCGCACACTTCCAGATTCCACCATGAAAAATCACAAAAACATGATCTTACATCATTATTCAGAGTTGGCTTAAGTACAGGCCATGCAAAAAAAATAACAGTAATAAATAAAATCTAAAAGGATAAACAAAAATAATAGGATGTGCTGGATCAAGTGCTATTTTATAAGCTGCTGAATAATGAGAGTGGAAGCCATGTTGTGGTAATTACAAGTAGAGCTAGTCATGCAATAATACAGTATAGTGCCAATAGATTTAGGCCAAATGCTTCATATATCATCATATTAGTCTTTTTTAAATATATTTTTCATTTTTAAATTGTCAGATTTTTAAAGAAAACACACAATTTCCTTCTTCAGTCCGCATTTTCTATCCCCGATTTTTCAAGTTTGCTTGTGTTTAAAGGCTGGGGTCTAGATGCTATTGAAAAACCTGGTCTACGATTCTTGTACTCTTTTTTTCTGAAGCACGATTTGCATAATCTTTTGCATAATCTGAATGAGAAGCCCAGGAAATAACAACTAGGAAAGGAATTTACTCACTAAAAACTTTTGGGAGTTTAAGAGGTTAAAATTGTCCCAAATGCTAATTAAAGACTGAATAAACCTAATAATGAAAAAGGAAGTACTAATAAAAGATGGAATCTGTGACTAGTTTCTTTCAAGTTCTAATGAGGCTGTTTCCTATTTTTGTGCTCCACAGTTTAAGATTCCTTGGAAGCAAGCATTTGAGTGATTCATTGCTATGGTGTGTGTTTTTCAAAGGCGTGGAGTTTCCAGCGTGCCGTGTGGAAGTGTTCAGGGTGCATGAGAGAGTGGATTACCCAAGAGACACAAACGGCAACATCGGTGCTATGGTACATCCTCACTTACAGGTATTTCACAAGCATGATCATCCTCTCTTATAGTGTCCTGACTTCATCTCTCACTAACAAGACCTCACTAACAAGAGCATTTATATAAACCTTGCAGCTGAAACTACTAATGTCAGAGCTTCTGCTGTAAAAAAATTAATCAACACCTTCTTCAACAGCGCTGTGGTATAAAAAAATCACTATCCTACTCAACTCAGTTGTTGCACGTGACTGGCTATTTTGTAATGTTCACTTCACACGCAATCTGCTCCTATTTGTAAAATCCTTGTATTAATGTTCCATACATTTTATTAAAATATTAACAAATAAATATCTCTAACATAGTTAACATCCATTTTGAAAAAAATGAGCAATAATGTTAAATACATTACTAAAAGAACAAAGCAGTGATCTTAACACATCAGCGTCAAACCCATTGTACAGAAGAGTGAATTATTATTAGCCTAACAAAAAGTTGGATATTGGTTTAACACCTTCAGGCACACTTAGTCATCGAGATAGAAAGAGAGAAAGAAAGGAGAAGGGAGAAGAGAGAGGCTTTATCTTGTGCAAAACTGAAGAAATCTGAGAGTCATTGGGAAGACCGAGGCTGCCCGAGTCCCACACTGTAAAAGCAAACACTGACCCGAGACGAATGTGTGTGTCTTAAAGCTGTACATTCTTAAAAGACTGCGTATATTTAACAAACGAACATGGGTGTGTCCTGCAAACCAAACCAAACAACCTGAGTCTAGAAAGAAAACTCAAAATACACACACACAAAAACAAACTGATCTGGTGAGCACAATTTGTGGGATGTTTTTTAATAACTCTCTGTTTTGACATGCTTTTCTCCTCACCACGGTTGTAAAGAGTGATTATTTGAGTTACCTTCCGCAACCTTCCGTTCTTCTCCTTCTCCTTTGACCTCTTTCGTCAAAAAGGCCTTTCCACCCACAGAACTGGAAGTGTCCCAGGTGATCAGCAGTTTCTGAAATACTCGTACCAGCGTTAATGCCACCAACACCACATTTTAACATAACAATAGCATTTTTTACATAACAATTGTAGCATTTTTTAAAAGAATTGGTCACACCATAGACATAGTATAGTATACAATAGTATGTGTGCTTTTTACATTATATTCAGTGGCGCATTGTTCACGCTTAATTATTTCGAATGAATTAGCGCAAACAACAAGACACATGTGCAAGGACAGTGTAAATAATGTTTATAATTGGAGATATTTCTTCTTTTCTTCCCTCTCTCTCTCTCTCTCTCTGTAGGATTGTGATTGGGAGCCCCTGAACCCTGGTGACCCAATGTTCCAAACATTTGATGGGAGGACCATTGTGTACGAGGGAGCCGGTCCAGTTTACCCGACGTTTATTAACGAAGCTGCCTACTACGAGAAGCACCAGGCCTTTGTCACCACTTTCAGGGAAACACTCGCTGTTAATTCCATTCGAAAAAATACCAAATAACCATCATGATAACCAGCACCATAAAAAAAGCTGATCTCTAACTGACAGAGAACTACAACTACTCTCATATTTTTTTTTACAGTTTTTACAGAAATGTTTCACTTATAATCATTCAAATAATTCAAACTAAGTCAGGTTAATGATCTATTTACAATTTCAGAGAAAATCGTTGAATATTTTTATATTAGTTTTAAGGTTTGTAATACCTAACCTTTTTTTTAAAAACAATATTTTATGGTGCAGTTTATATTTATAAAATTCTAAATCGTCACATTTTAAATCACATGCATTTGTATTTATACTTATATTCCTAGTCAATTTTTATACTTTACCAAACAGAACATGTGGAATATATAAAGCTATAAAAATTGACTTGCTGTGTCTTAGCTTGGTAAAAAAAAAAGTGGATTTAGATAGTTCCTAGATTCTAGTACATATTTCAACATGAAATTTCAACACTTTCATTGACTTCCTCTAAAGACTCAGAAGTGTGAATCGCCTACATAAGGAATAAAACACAATAAGACAAGCTGTTATAGGAAAATTGTCAGTTATTACAATTTAATTTATTATGAACAGCTTGTCTCATTTAACTGTTTATAGTTATCTTGTGCAATATCCACGAGAAAAGTTAGTTATGTTACGACAGCTATCAGCGATCTTGTTTTTTTCTCTCTTGAAGTTAATAAGACAAAAAAAACCTATCTTATCGTGCTACAGAGAAACCGTCTTGAAGATGTTTGTCAAAGCGATTTTTCTTAGCTTGCTAACTAGCTAGCAGAATGAAGTAACAAAGTCAAGTATTTTATTGCTCCTGTTTAAGTTTATTAACAGCTTTATTGGACATTTTAGCTTTTTTTGCGAAGGAAACTGTAAATTCTACCAAAGTCTACAGTCAGGTCACTTGATCATTTGACCACAAGTCGATTTTTGTTTGCCGTCAGCCATTGTTAAGCATCTGTGGTGGATTGTTGTTCATGGTTTTGTGGTGTTTTTACCTGGAGAAAGAATTCTCCGTTTGGCTGTTTAGGGTGATTCCATGATTACGTTGCCATTTAGTCTTGTAAATCTTAAAAACTGAATTTTTTTAAGAAACATTTTTCAACACTGAATCTAAGAAAATATCAAAATCTAATCAAAAATGTGTCAACAACTTTTTTTTATGAAGTTTCTTTGCTATATTTTGCTTCCAAATGAGTTGAAATGAATAGGGTTAGCATAAAATGAGCATCAGTATCATAAGGTCTTTGGAAGTGAAGAAAAAAGTATGACAGAACTTAATTTTCTTCTTCCCATGATCTTCAGGAAATTTAAATGATCAACTTCCTGTTGAACATGTGACTTGTGGAGTAGACCAAATATTTCATAGGGGTGAATGTGTTCAGGTACCAGGGTGGAGTGAATGTTGTAGGAGTAAAATGCAAAATTTTCATAAACTATCATGGAAAACTATGTTTCAAGCGTGAGATGTTAAATGGATTCACGCATTACTGCAAAAATAATATGATTTCTAAAGTATTTTAATGTTATCGAGATTATATTTCAAGGTAAAGTGTAGTAATAGTGGGTTTGGGTTTGTTGTTTGTTGTGAAGGACACTTTAGCGATGTTACTTTATGTTACTTTAGCTATAAAATGTCTTTTACCTAACGTACATATTTAATTCTATGTAATATCACTAGCACACGAATGGCACCCCAATCATGGAGTCACCCTTCAGCTTAGCGAAGCAGTGCAGGAGAAGTGAAACAGAAATTAGCAAAGCAAGACACTGTCTAGACGGTGTCTAAAGTTACTTTTACATGTCTGCTTATTCTTTTCACTTCTATTCCTCTGATATAGAGAGCATTATTTATATTTTTGCCCTTTAAACAGATTTACAAATTTGTATCTAGTCTAGATCGTTTGGTTATGTATGCTACTATGCTATGTAGTGTCTCAGAATAGTATGCTATGTAGTACTGTTTAGTACTGTAGTATGGGATTTCAGACAATAAGACAACTGAGACATTTTATTTTCTGTAATACTTAAGATGTGTGTCGGCTGTTAGATGTCGGCTTTGCCACACGTTCAAACACTGGTGCTAATTTTGTACCCTAACAAACTTCACTTGGCCTAGTAAAGTTACCCAAGGACAAGTCATCGAAGGCATGTAGGAGTGCAGACTTAAGAAGAATCCATCCTGAACCAATTATATATTCATTCTGTATTGATGTTTTACTTTACTTTGGTCTATTAACAGAGAGCGACATTACCCACAATGCTGTTTGACTAACAAGTGGCACCAGTTGGATTTAGCCCTCACCTTTTCTCTCTACCCAAAGAGAGTGATGCGGCGGTGCTTTAGTAATTTAGTCTGTCCAGCTCGTTTATCACCTCATTCTCCAGATCAGCTTCCAAATCTTCAGCTTTCATATTAACACACTGCTAATTTTCTCTTATAAAACGACAACGCGCCAGCAATGTTCACACAAAAATACACCACCAAACCTACAAATTAGGCTCAGAATTACAAATTATTACAAATATTTCAACATAAATATATGGAATATGTTTCGGGGTGGACTTTTCCTTTGTTTCATTGTACTGCCAAGTTAGAACCTCGGAAGGAACTTTGAAGGAACGTATGTTTCACGCACAATAAACGAACTTACGTTCCCTGTGATAAACGGACAGCCTTAAAATTTGATCTCCACACTCTAACCTGTTCAGACTTTACAAGTGATAGAGAGACGAATTGAGAATGAATGGAAGAAATGATTTCTCTGAATAATTGGAAGTGTTCTGATAATTTCGAAATTTCTGGAAGGTTCAGACGTGTTTCGATCTGTGCGTTATCAGCTGTACAGACTGGTATGATCAGTCACTTGTGGCATTTGTGACTTTGTGTCTTCTTTTGTGTAATTTTAGTGATTGCGTAAACCAGGCTTGGTTCAAGTGGTGCTGTTAAAATGGGAACAGATTGAAAAATGCTCACACGGTCGTATCTGATGTACACATTTAATACAGAAATATGGGTTTTGACTTATGACAGAAAATTGCACACTATTTCCACTGTGATAATATAACTTTTAGCAATGAATGACATTTTTATTTAACAGCAAAATGCTCACTGACCTATGCAAAGAATATTATGTTCTCAGTAATGTAGCACATAAATATAGTGCTCAGTGCTCACGGACAATCTGTTTAACGTTGAAGATGTTAAACGTCAGATATGTGTGAAGTATTAATTTCAAATTAGATCATATACTGTGTATTTTAGTATTAAAAATGAGATTTTATTAGATTACTTATGAGTAAATTGTTTTTAATGAACTGTATGTATCAGCTGCTGTCTGTTGTTTCCCCTTTTTGTTTTGGATTGCACATATTTAACAAGAAAAAAAATGAGAATAAATATTTCATATTTTGATCTTGTTTCAATCTTGCAGTGAGAACAGACTCAGATTTGTAACTAAGTCTTGCGTAATGGCTCTCGGATTTGCATCCAGAAGCAGAAGCAGAAGCAGGTTGAAGAACATTTAAGGAACCTGGAGGAGAAATTGCAAAGTCGGTGCCAATGCAAGCTTTGTCTCATATCTGCATGAGTTATTTTCGTTTTTACAGCAGAGCACCACTAGAGGGTGACACTCACTTATATAAAATATCTTCAAACAATATCTAGAAATCAAAAAAATATCCTTCTCGTTGAAGTCTTTACATTTACATTCATTGGTTGATAAGATTAAATAGCTATTATCTGAAGTAACATACATTACTAAGTGAGACGCAGAACACAGTTCAAACCTAAAACTGAGTACTTGATGGTTACGTCTTTTGCTCAAGGGCCCAACATTGGCTCTCTGACAAAGTTGGGACATGAACTAACAACCATCTGGTCACTCAAATGCAGAACGTTTACCAGTGAGATACCACGGTCCGAATTCATACACACCCTCAAATTTGTAGGATGTTTGTTCTGATAGAAATATTTAAGAGGTTTTAATGTCATGTAGTTTCACTTCCTACAGCTTTCATTGCTTACACAGCTGTAACTCATACAAACACTCCTCATACACACACACAACTATGTCACCACACTTTAAGTCAATAGGAACAGTCCATTTATTCATTCTTCTTCAGTAATCAGTTCAGCCTGTCATGGTTTGCTGTGAATCCGGAGCCTATCCCAGGAACAGTGGACGTGATGTTGGAGCAAAATCTGAAATATTAACACTCATGCGTCCTCTTTCTTGGATTCTCTTCATATTAAATCTTCAAGCATTTTGCTTCATTTGATTTTGTGAGAAAATATTATTTAAAAAAAAGTTTATACAGAATGAGTATGATTCTTCTGGCAGTTCTTCCGAAATGTGATGCCACTTTATTAGGAACACCTGTACGTCTGTTCATTCATGCACTTATCCAGTCTCCTGGCATCTCCAGCCGACTGTCTGTAGCCTCAGATTCCTATTCTTGGTAGACAGGAGTGGAAACCAATGTGGTCTTCACTTGTAGGTGTTTTGCATTCTGAGATGCTTTTCTGCTCACTGCGGCTGCATGGAGTAGTTATCGTAGCCTTCCTGTCAGCTCAAACCAGTCCGGCCATTCTCGTCTGAGCTCTTTCATCAACAAGGTGTTTCCGCCCACAGAACAGCTTCTCACAAGGTATTTTTTTGTTTGTTTTTCGTTTTTCATCCGGTGTAATCTCAAGAGACTGTTTTGCATGAAAATCCCAGGAGAGCAGCACTTTCTGAAACACATAAACAAGTCATTGGTTAATTGCGTGAATGTGCAAGTACAAGGGTATTCCAAAAAAAAGTGGACGGTGAGCATATATTACATTATAATAATAATACTCCGGGCAACATATGCAGCCCTTCACCCAAAAACCAACATTCTGAGCCTTTATACAAGTGGGAAGATATAATGTGGCATTAATGTGCACAATATAGAAATAGAATAGACTGCCATTGCCAGATAAGTCCCTCTGTGGAATGTACCACAGATAACAAGGGTTAGCTGACAGAAAAATTCTTCCACTTGCTGGAAAAGGCAGGACTCAATTGATAGCACAGAGGCTTTATATAATAGCATAAAGTCTGAACAAGTAACTCAATCACAGTAGGGGTTTATCATATCAGACAAGACGCAGGATGTAGACTGTACATCTACAAGACGTAGGCAGGAACAACACACGCTGAGCGGCATTGCCACATGGCAAAGGATTATACGCAGTAACATCTGCAAGGAAATGAAAATCTACGACACCGTGAGATCTTCCAGGTGCAGACTGACAAAAAAAGTGATAACAAATTAATCAGACAGCATATGCAGATGTACATGTGGCAATCCTGAAGGTATGGTATCCTGATGGTACCATCTAAAGGAAGGAGTGTGAGAAGCTGGAGATAAACCAGAGACGGAAAAAAGGAACTAGATATCATGAAAGGTTAAAAACAAGGATATCCTGGTGCTGATAGGAGCTATTGCGATTGTGCTCACTAAGCTGGAAGACTGGTAACTCTCTGCAACAGTTTCCAGTAATGATAGTTTCATTCCAGAAGAATTCCTAGGAAGAGTAAAAAAATACTGTGCAATCTCTCATTTCTCTGGTGGGAGGTGCAGATACCCACCGCAAGGGTTTGAGCTACGTCCCGCAAGATCTACTTCTGCTTTTTTGTCACACTACACTAAAAATAAACAACCACCTTTCAGCCCTTTCAACCTTTAAATGGGTGGACGGTTACATTAAAGGTGCCCTCTGTAATATTTAAAGGTATTTATAGACTTGTAGTAATCATATAACTTCAAAGCTACCTTAGAAAAACTGCCATGTGCAATATTGCCATGTGTTTTATCTTGCTACTTTCTTTATTTTAGCCTTTTTTTTCTATTTTTCTGGCCCAGAATTTAGTTCCAAGCATACTTTCATTTTTCCTTAAAAGCTTAAAAGCTTTTCAGGTCAATATACTTTCAATAGATGGCTTGGTGGTGGTTGAGGGAAGGTGAAGGCTTGTCAATATTTTCATTTAAATTGGAATTGACCTTACAGGTATCAGAAGGCTTTAAAACTCACTAATTGCTCCTTTAATGACATAAAACCAGGTGACAACTATTTCCCATGAGAACTATTTCTGCATTTTTGTCATACTAACCGCTTTTACAATAAACAGCCATATTTTTTTGCAATTTTATTAAACTGTTTGTTGCCTTTTCAACCTGTAATGGGTGGACATTTATATTAAAGGTGCCCTTTGTAATGTTTAATGGTACCACCTCCAGTTGGAACCAATCTGCTCTGTCATTTTTCCTTAAATGCCAACTTATAAGGTAAATATACTGTAGTTTCAATAGAGGGCTTGGGGATGGTTGGGGGAAGGGTGAAGGCTCTATATTTTCATTGTAATTGAGATTCACGTCAAAGGAAGCAGAGGGCTGTAAAAATGACCAGTTGCTCCTTTAATGTCATTAGACCTGGTAAGACAGCAGATACCCACCACAAAGGCGTGACAGATATTTCTTTTAAAATCTAGTTCTGCTTTTTGTCACACGAATCACTTTACTAACAATAAGCAGCCAGATTTTTGTGATTTCATTAAATTGTTTGTTGTTGCTTTAACCATAAATGAGTGGACATTTATATTAAAGGTGCCCTTTGTAATGTTTAAAGGAATGTCTAGACTCATAATAATCATATAATGTCAAAGATACCATAGAAAAACTGTCATGTACAATATTACTATGCAAGTGGTCTTTGCTAGTTTCTTTATTTTAGCTTTTGATTGATATTTTTCTGGCCCAGAATTTAGCTCCATCCCAAGCTAGAACCAAGCTGCTCTAAGATTCTGCCTTAAAAGCCAACTCATGAGGCAAACATAGTTTCAGAGGAGGGTGTGTGGTTGTTCAGGGCAGACAGTCATGTCACAGGCAGTAGAGGGCTGTTAAAAATAACAAATTGCTACTTTAATTGTATTTTTACACCTTCCAAATAATTAACCCTTAACAAGTCAAACCTTGCTCTACCAAACAACAGAGTGATTACATCAGGTTTATTGATCCATCGATGAACCTGACACTGTAATTAAAAACACCTTTAAAGGAAGGTTCTTTCCATTCTGGGCCTGGGTCCAGAAAGGCTTCTAAAACAGCCATGTGCCATTTATCTTTCCTGCTATAAACGATATTGTATGAACTATTCCCTCTGAATAAGTGATACAGCTACTCAAAGCTGGAGCTTACTGGAAGACTTGTTCTCGGGCTGGCTTTTAAGTCCTGAGTTGACTGCACTGATCTGTATCAAATACAAGATGATCTAATAGGGTCTTTGGTTTCTCTCCTCCACATCTGCAATGCCGTGAAATTCTGTCATGCCGGTAAATTAATGTAGTTCGAGCAGTCCTAGCTATTCTGCAAATGATTGCTTTATTTCTTTTCTAATATGGTTTCTGCTTCGCTTATGAACAAGCTGCATCTAATTGATGTAAGATGTACATCTCATTATGTGTTAATGGACCAGAATGCTAAAATAAGACTCGTGCTATTACTACCTAATGCATGCTCAAATCCTTCCATACTCCACCTCCATTCTCCTGCATGAGCTTCTGAAGTTTTGGTAGCGTCTTCTTCTTATCGTCTTCACGTGCTAAGCTCAAAATGCCAAATGATCTTGAAATCTGATGAAATATAAACTCTCTGAACCAGGATGCCCCCATGCCCCTAAGCCTCACCCTCCTTCCTTTCTCTGCAATGCTGGTCTGGGGCTATCAGTATACATGTCTCTTGTCTTCGGTTACCTCATAGCCATGGAGCCTGTCCATTATTCTACTCCACCGACACCGCAATACCCATATCACGTTTGTCCTCTTAGGCTAATGCTATTGAGTGAAATCTGAATGAGAGTTGAATTGCTTTTGGCCAGTGAGTAAGAGTGAATAAAGGCACTTACGAAACACCTTATAATGGGCTTATAATGTGCTGGTCATTTCGACTAATTTTCCTAAAGTTTGTCTCAGCTATTAAGATTATTAGGTTATTGCGCTGTCTGTATTATTATCCGTACAAATAATAATCATAATTACTACTATTAACACTAGTGCTGAAGGAAGACTGTTGTGATGATTCCTACAAGGATGATGACTCCAGGAATTCCTCAAGGATTTTTGGATAGTTAGTGGTTTGTTTAACTTTTGTCCGTAAAAGCCTACTGTAATAGGTTCTACATAGACACATTAAGGGGTACTCAAAAGGGACAATGACTGTCCAACACACACTTGACTTTGTTTCTGTGCAGGTTCTCCCAGAAACATGCTGATACATGGACTGGCTATTCTAAATCACCACTAAATGTCCAGGGTTAATTCCCACCTTACATGTGGTGTTCCTGGGACAGGTTCTGGACCCACTGCCACCCTGATCAGGATAAAGCAGTTACTAAAGATGGACAATTATTGCACCATACTAGTTTGCATTCTATTTTGTACTGTATATGTGTATGTGTTTGTATATTGCATACTATTTAGTAGGCAAGTGTGTGCCAGATATTCATACTGGTTTAGGTTCACCCCTAGCTGGAACCAAGCTGCTCTTTCATTTTTCCTTAAAAGCCAATTTATCACTGTAGTTTCAGTAGAGGGCTTGGGGGTGGTTGGGGGAAGGGCGAAGGCTCAAAATTTTCATTGTAATTGAGATTCATGTCCAATTAATAACAATTAATAATGACCAGTTGCTCCTTTAATGGCGTTAGACGGCAGATAACCACCACAAAGGCGTGACAGCTATTTCGTTTAAGATCTAGTTCTGCTTTTTGTCACACGAATCACTTTACTAACAATAAACAGTCAGATTTTTGTGATTTCATTAAATTGTTTGTTGTTGCTTTAACCATAAATGAGTGGACATTTATATTAAAGGTGTCCTTTGTAATGTTTAAAGGAATGTCTAGACTCATAATAATCATATAATGTCAAAGTTACCGTAGAAAAACTGTCATTTGCAATATTACTATGCAAGTGGTCTTTGCCAGTTTCTTTATTTTAGCTTTTGATTGATATTTTTCTGGCCCAGAATTTAGCTCCATCCCAAGCTAGAACCAAGCTGCTCTAAGATTTTGAGACATGAGGCAAACATGAGGCAAACATAGTTTCAGAGGAGGGCGTGTGGTTGTTCGGGGCAGACAGTCATGTCACAGGCAGTAGAGGGCTGTTAAAATGACGAATTGCTACTTTAATTGTATTTTTACACCTTCCAAATAATTAACCCTTAACAAGACAAACCTACCAAACAACAGAGTGATTACATCAGGTTTATTGATCCATCGATGAACCTGACACTGTAATCAAAACGATCTTGGGGCAGGCATTCATGTCACAGGCAGTAGAGGGCTGTTAAAATGACAGATTGCTACTTTAATTGTATTTAATTGTTAGTGGTGGGCTCATTTGCCTAACTAATTTGCCTAAAGCGTTACAAACAGGGCGGATATTCAAACAAATGTAAAGCGTTCTTCAGTTTGGCTCTGTTGGGGAACCCTTAATGTTTTCTCCCTCTTCAACACTTTTAGAAAAAAAATGGCTCCTCAGGGATTCTTAGGATGGTTAAGGGTTTATTTATTGTTTGTGCTGTGAATCCTCACCGAGAAGGAACTACTCTTAGGTTCAACCTAGACCCATAAACTCAAGACTACTTTAGAGTGAACCTTGTTTTAAGCACGTACTGACTCCTTACTGGTAGTATTTTGAGGAAATGAGCTGTTATATTTGGTTACCACGCCACCATCAGGTATGAAAACCCGGCACACGCTTGATTTCACACCAAACCGCATCCTTCCGCACTAAATAGTATGCAAAGTAGTGCGACGCAATGCGCTTGTTTTGTATACTATTAAGTACGGTAGTATGCGCTCGTGCATGCAGCCAGTAACCGTTCTGTCCCGAGGGGCTCGTGTGATTGGATCCCAGGATGGTGACGTCACGTTTCCCAAAGTTGCGGAAGTTGAAAGTTTTTTTTTTTTCCCCTTGCTGGTTAAAGAGATCTGTCACGCATGAAAGGCAGCGCGAGCGCTCGGAAGGTAAAAAACAAACAAACATGAGCACTTTTCTAAGCAAAATACATTGATTTCTGAGTGTAGAAACGTTGTTTTGGGGATTTCTGGTCCATTTTTTTTCCCGAGAACGACTTTTCTTTAAAAGTAGAAAAAAAAAAAAAAAATCAATTAAAAAACAAGAAGAATGTGGGAACAGGAGGAGTTTGAGAAGCACTGGAGGAATGAGTTTCCTGACGGTGAGGTGCCCAGGATGAACCTGTGCTCCGTGGAGGACATTGAGAACGAGCTGGAGCACTGCAAAGCGCGGCTCAAAAGCCTGCAGCACGAGCTGGCGATGGAGAAGTTCAAGGTGATCTACCTGCAGACCACCATCGCGCAGAAGAAGAAGAGTTACGACTCGGAGAGATGGGGGAACAAGGAGCACGACCTGGATGGTGCAGCGCCCAAACCTGAAAAGACGCAGCACCAGGAAAGCATGCGAGCTCCCCCGGGGATCAGGCTGCACGCTCTCGGGAGCAGGAGCGTCGAGGAGCCGGGCGGAGTGCTGCCCAGAGGGAGCAAGACGGGTAAACCTATCCTGGTTCCTCCGCGGAAGAAGTCCGCTTTGGTGAAGGAGAACGCTCCAGGTTCAGGCCCAGGTTCAGGTCCAGGTTCTTCACATGTCCATGATGAGTGTAACTCAAGGAGACGGGACTCGGAGCGCGACAGCGACAGAGATTACGACGACGTGGAGCTCAATGAGAACTTCGTGCGGAAGAACCTGATCGAGCCCAAGGCGCGGGAGAGCCGCAACTCGTCTCTCAGACCCTTTCGCTACAGTAAGGATTTTGATTCTGGGGATGACGGGAGATTATCGCCTTCTGTGCCGCTCAGAGGGAGTGTCGGCTCGGGCCGCAGCACACCGGACCGGCGCAGTGACGGCTACCTCAGCTCCGAGCACGAAGACTCCTCCTCAGTAGGTAAGAACTCAAACTACCCTCCTTAAAGGTGCCATTGTGGATTTTGTTTTTAATCCTTACTTGTACAAAAAAAACTTGGAAGACATGTAAAACATAAATTAAAAAAAAAACCCTTTTTAAAAGTTTATTAATTCGCATTAAAAACTCGTTTGGGAAACTGAATTCCGGGCCGGAAAGATTGTTTGTGTTTGTGTTTGGATATCAGTCATTTTACTTGGCCACCTGAGACACAGAGGGCGGAGCTTCATGAACATAGGCGGGAATTATTGAAATATCAAACCCTACCTAACCCTTTGAGACCTAATCTTGGAGGCAGGGGTGGTTTTAGTGATTTGCGGGTCCTAAGTAAAATATAGGAATTATTTTGCATTAATAATTAAAAATTTATATAATTTGCATTTTTAGGGCTTGGCTTCTGGGGCCCAAGGTGGTTGCCTACCTTTCCCTAGTGCTAAGTCCACCCCTGCCTGGAGGAAAAAAAAAAGACTACCCTGCTGAAAAGAAAGAGAACAGAAATAGAAACACTCATAAATTGTGTAATGGTTTTAATGGTTATAATGGGAATTGTACTGGTTTTAATGGAAAGTCTACCAGTCCCTGTGGGTCTCTACTGGTAATTTGTGGCATGTTATGTCTAATGGATATCATTAAGGACCAGTAATGGTTTTAATGGCCAGCTGATGGTTTGTAATGCTATTTGTAGTGGAAACCATTAGAATTTCTGTGGTTTCTATTTTTTTTCCCAGCAGGGTAATTTTACCCAACGCTCCTTTAAAGGTGCATCAGGTTAGAGTTCTAACAGAGTATCTAATAGATAAATGAATGATTTTTTTCTTTTTACTCCTTGAACCCACCCCCATTTCCACTCATGTGCACAAAGCTCTGCCCTCAAAACACAATGATCCAACTAGAGTTACCGTTAGCAAGGACTGACATGAGATCACTTTCAAGCGCACCTGGACATTCAACCAAGTTACAGCTCTATAAACATGCAGCGTCTGCTCATAATCATTTATGAGGATGTGAATGGGCGTTGGGAGCATGTCTATAAAATGTCCGGCAAGAGGCCAATCCAAATACAAACAAACATTCTGGACCGGATGGCAGTTTTTCAAACTGTTTATTTTTTTCTCAAGCTACCTGATACACTTGTGATTAAAGCTATTTTTTATTTTTTTTTACAGAATTTCCCATATTATTTGTACTAGTAACAAATGCAAAATATTGACTGTTGCAATTTTAACAGTGTGGCAAAATATTGCGTCACCAGTAGGACCCTAGCTATAGGGGAAAAAAAGCACTGTCAGGAAAAAAGGGTACCTTTCCTTGTTATTGGACTGGTACCCTAAAATGTTAAATGAATAAGAAAAGGTGCACAAATTGTAAAATCTCATAGATCCGAAGCCCATCCCATCATGCACTCATTTACACCTAGAGCCAATTTAGCATAACAAGTCCATGTACTGCCTGGTTTTTGGGAGGAAACCTGAGAGCCCAGAGGGACACTTGGAGAACTAAAAAAAACTCCTCACAGACAGTAACCCAACCTCATGATCAGACCCAAGTGAGCTGGTGATGCTAGCTGGTGATGCTAGCTGGTGATGCTAGCTGGTGATGCTATCTGCTGTGCCACTGTACGCTCTAATATCCAATTATGCATCTTAAATCATTTTTAAAGGTGCACTACATTTAATTTACCATGGTGCACATTACAGGGACAGTACCACTCCAGCGACATAGAAAAGTTCAGCTTTTTCCTAAGAGTGTAAGGGGCCAATGACGGCTATACCCGCCATGTCGCATATTGTGCATTCGCAAAATATTTTATCAAGTAAGATAATATTTTTGTTTCGTTTATATTTGACATTAATCAGTTTAAATCTAAATCATTGGCTTTGTAGATTGTTATTTCAAGTGGCGTGTGTTCTAGCAGGAATTTTCGGAATCCTGACAAAGTAATCCTTCGCAAGCTTCCCATCGCAGACTATTTTCATTCTCCTGGAAAACTTTAACTCCTTTTTTTCCCATAACATCCCTTCTTCTGTGTATCCCGGGCCCTTGGAATCTCGCCATCTTCCTTCCTTCTCTTTCGCACCCCTGTCCAGGAATCTCACTTATTTCCGTTTTGGATAGAGTACTTACTGTATATCAGAGCACTTCAGTATTGCTTAATATCCGATATGAACATTGTCTTACTAGCTGAGCCTGCTCTCTGCAGGTTTATGATTCATACTTTATGGCATAAAATGCGCCAATGAATCGAAATGTTGATTACGACGTGATAACGATCCTGTGTTTCGGGTCCACATCGGCCCTAATGCGGATACTCGGGATCAGATTGGTCGATTCTTGCAGAATGCTTGGTTTCCTGAAGGATTAGTGTAATTTAACCCCAAAGTCCTACTAGAGGTGGTGGGAACAGGTACTGACAAAGGTACACATGTTAATACAGCTGGAACATCATCAGTTGCTGATAGTTAGAATGTAGTGTGGAGTACAGGATTAGCCTAGACTTACAAAAGCAGCAGTCACATTATGGTAGAGTTATAATTACATTGTGAGGTGTGAGTACTAAACCAGATCTATCTTAATATCAAACCTGAACACCCCAAATTCAATCTGTCTCACCTTTTTTATCACGTGATGTTTTCCAGTTCTCCTCCTGGCGTTTTTCTGCCCTGCATATTTTGTTTATTTCCCTTCCCTAAGTAGCTTTAATCAGCTAAAAAAAAAAAAAAAAACCTCAATGTGGGTATGTTAGCTGGAAAAATCCAAAAATGTGAATCACTAAAATCAGGTAGTACTGTTGTTTGTATTGTTTTAGGCACAGCCACGATTGCTTGCTGGGAATGCGACTACCGCCGGCGTTTTGTAGCCGAGTACAGTTTTGAATGCCGAATAAAGCAATACATATGAATGCTTCACCGATTTGGAGAAGCAGTCAACTCCAACTGATTTATTCAAATGAAGGACATGCTAAAATGTCAGCAACTCTGATTTTGTGGTTGGCTGCCAACATGATGTGTACATTAAACTATTTTGGAGACTTTAGTGGTTTTCTGTGTCCTCTGTATTATGGAATTAAATTTGTGCCAAAAGTATTGAACGTAACGCTTCAAGAAACGAACAAAAATATACAATAAGAGAGAAGAAAAACAGTCTAAAACTGAAAACAGTGAACTCAGTGGCAAAAATTTAACATAGTCTTCAAATTAACAGTATTCTTTGTTAACAGTTTTCTAAGACTGCTTTTTGCTAATCATGGTTTATGAATGCGCAGGCTGCACTCTGCAAGTTTACGTTTGCCAGGCACAAACCTCTCATGTGGGCAGGGCTTAACAGTGATTTACTCTCATTGGTTAGTGAGAATTGGATTGACAGCTCCTTGACCTGGAAGTATATTAGTTTGTTATTAATATTTGAGGTTCGGGTAGTCTCGCGATGAGTTCCCAGGAGCGTCTGTACTTCCACATCAGCTGTCAATCCAAATCTCACTAACCAATGAGAGTAAATCTCTGTTAAGCCCCGCCCACATGAGACGTTTGTACCACAATGGCGAACGTAAACTTGCGGAGTGTAAACGAAAACTCTGGCAGCGCATTCATAAACCATGATTAGTGAAAAGGAAGCTTAGAAAACTGTTAACAAAGAATGCTGTTTATTTGAAGACCATATTAATTTTTTTGCCACTGAGTTCAATGTTTCAGTTTCGGCCTGTTTTTCTTCTTTCTCATTCTACATTTTTGTTTGTTTCTTGAATAGTTACGTTCAGTACTTTTGGCACAAATTTAATTCCATCCTTTATGTAGTTACTGGGCTTCATGCCAAGGAGGTACATAGAAGTGACTAATAGACTTCTTCCTCAATCTAAGTGAGACTTCCTAATGGTATAACACCAATTATTTTCTTTGTGTAAACTTTTTGTGCTAGATAATTGCCTAGTCCCTGTCACACCCAGTGTTCGATAAAGCTGAATATAACCATGATAGCAATTAGCCTGAAAATGATATGAGCATTTGATATCAGGTGAAACTTATGCTTCTTCTTGACAGAAGAAATGACTTTTATTTCGGAAAATGTTTGTTATAAGTACTTCTAGACTTCAAGAGGCTACATGTTGCCAAAAAGGATAACATGCATTCTTCAGGTCAGCAGTGTCCTGGGGAAAGTTCCCAAGACTTAGGCAATTGCTAAAAACAAACAGCTATGCAGTTGACACATCCCCTCAGGAGTCAGCTCAAAGCCTATCCCTTGAAAAGAAACATGATTTATGGGCAGTGCGGCTGGCCAAAGGAAACAATGATTTGATTTAAAAACAAATATGAAACATGATAAGTTTGTGCCTGAGGTAAAGAAACTTAGCAGTGGCTTTACTAGGTAGCTAGCTATGACTCAGACTCTAACTAGCTTGCATGTTGATAGTATCTACTTAGAAATATGTTTTTTTTTTTAAACAAATTACACCAGAAATAATAGTAATATATTAATGACCAGACATTTTGAGAAGTTTATACATAACCATTTTATGGGGGGAAAAAAGTGGGAGTTTTCATTTCAGAAAAGACCTATTTTAATGCTAATAATGCTAACTATAAACATGTCGGTCCAATTATTTGGAGTTATCTTACGCCATTTGCATGTTCATTCTCACAGAAATTGCTTCTTCATTAGCCAAAACAGTGACTTTCAGTATTTATCCTGGAATTAATTTGGAAATTATAATGTATTGATGTTAGGATGTTGTGTCTAGTTGTTAATTTGGAAAGTCTTGTACAACCACACCCATAAACATTACAGAAAGAGGAAGAAAGAGAGATTTTTTCTGGCACTGGAACCAATTAACACACATTTATGAGCCATTAGTGTGTATCCAGCCTAGGACTGGAATAACAGGAAAAAAATCATGGTATAATAAATGTACCACTGAGTACCACAATAAAAGATGAAACTGATAAATAAAAATCACTGCTGCAGTTGGGAAAGTATTAAATGATTTCATTAGGAATACTGTAGTATGATTTATTATTTAAAACAGACTTTCATAGGTGGCTTTCTCACGTTAGAGCCCAGAGTAAACTCCGAGCTGACTCTCGGCAAAGTTCGGTTGCTAAGTAAAGTGGAACATCGCAGACAAGAATTTGACCTGCTGTGAAATGGTGTGTGTCCTTAAGTTAGGTTCAAAATCTGTCAGCCATCTCACACACACATGCACGCAACACATGACACACACATTCACGTTACAAGGTATGTCATTGGGTGTGCAAAGAAGATAAAGCAGATACTATACCACTCCAGAGTTTCTCTGACAGTAGCGCCAGATCACATTTTCTGTGAGGAGATTTTTTTTTTTTTTTGTATTTTTGGAAGGAGTCTTCAGTGTCATTCCTTTGTAAGAGTCAGCGGTAAAGCTCCTTGAAGTTTTCCGATATGGAAAGTCTCCAGGCCGGAGGGTTTTGTGGTTTCTCGGTAACATGACAAGCTGCATGAGGGAAAAAAAAGAGGCTGGTGTGGGAACTACAGTTTATATCTACTTATAATGCCACAGGAACTAATTTGATTTGTGGGCCTTCTACAACATGAAATTTACAAAACATACACGTCATATTTTAATTAATAAAGAATTGTACACATCAGCTAATTGCTGTTGTGTAAGTGGAATAAAACACTTCAAGATGTTATTGGAAAATAATCACCCTCTTGTTGATATATAACCTGTTGTGTTATATTTCTTATATAATATTAATGGTATAGTCATCAGATTTCTTCATATATACTGTACAGTCTGTTCTTCAGAATGTCAGTAATTTCAAAATTTTTTTTTTAAGTATTTTGACAATACGTGTGTGTGTGGGGGGAAATATTTTTGTAAGCAAGTAAGACCTAATATTTTGACCTTGTCTTCTTTATGAAATTATCACATACTGGACTTTGTTGGACGTGAAATACAGAACATTTGTGCTTTTATTTTTCTATTTGTGTGTGTTTTTGACCTTCAGTAAACATTTAAAACACATTTTCCGAGGCCACAATACACTCATAACACACAAGGTCCAACAGCGAGGCCTGTTTAGTTACTTATTAGAGATTTTGTTCTCAGATAAACTATAAAATGAGTCAGCAAGCGATCACGATTATCTTTTTTTTTTTTTTTTTTCCTACTTCCTCTTTTCTTTCTTCTCTTTGATTTAAATAGGAAAAATTTCTAGTACTTGAATAAAATTCTTTTTTTCATTTTACACACTGTCGGAAATTGATCGTCAGTTATATTCCACATACGACTGTAGAAATGACCTGTATTTCTGTTCCATTTGTCCGAGGGTCTACTCTCTTCATGTGGGTTAATCAGACATTTGGACTTAATTAAGTGCAAAGAAGATAACATTTGCTGTGTGAGTGCTTTGAATTTGTATGATTAGTCATGGTTTTAGGTATTGGATGTGTTTTTGATGTACAGTGAACATCACTGAGTATCAAATAGCGTTTAACTCTTTACCTGGACTTTCAGTGTGAAATGCTAGATCAGTACTGAGAAATGAAGTAGAAGGCCCAGCTGCCTGATTCTATTGTGTTACTCAACCTTATTTTCCGCCTTTTTTTTTGCTGTTGCGTTGTCAGTTTTGTTCATGAGGAATGCAGTCCGACCACTTGCATTTCCAACAGTTGAATTTCCCACAGAGGGTAGTTGGGTTGTAGGATAAACAAAGAACCTCGACTCTCCATTCAAAACCGTTTTTTTTGCTTCTGAATGAACTTCTGTTTGACTTGTCAATATCGAGTCAGTGCGTTATCAATTCCATTCAATTCAGTTTAATTTGTATAATGCTTTTAACAATGGACATTGTCCTAAAGCAGCATTACAGAAATAAATACATTCAGGTTAGAAATTTTTAATGTACGAATTTATCCCTAATGAGCAAGCCAGAGGCGACAGTGGTGAGGAAAAACTCTGAGGCGATATGAGGAAGAAACCTTGACAGGAACCAGACTCAAAAGGGAACCCAGCCTCATCTGGGTGATAATGAATCGTGCAATTATAAATATTTCCCTTCTATACAAATAGTGCAATTGTGTACCCAGGAAATTCGTAACAGTTTTCACATGAAGTCTGTTCTGTTGAACTTGCACACTATTCACTGATGGAGACTTGAGTGCAAAACTGTTTGTAGCAGTTGCAGTCCTAAAGCTATCATATGACTTGTGGTCCAAAGCAATCTTCATGGTTTTTAAGTAGTATCATCGTCAGTAATCTCAATGATCTTCAGGCTGTCCATATGGGGCCATCCTCAATTATTCTAATTATCATTAAGAATTAGCTGTATGTAGGCTTTTGACTCGAGGTAGGGATTTAAAAATACACCAGTATCACAGCAGGGCTGGGTGTAAATGATTAAAGCTGTAGATGATAGTGATGCTTATACCACAGTGCTGTATTTTCTATAATAGCAATGCTCATTCTAATACGTGATTGTAACAACTTACACGGGGACTTGTATGTTGGACGCGCCACATAAATGGACAAAAATCAGACGTGTGTAATTGTTGATACAGTGAACTTTTCTGTGTGGAGGCGATTATTTAGCATTTTTGAAAGGAGTCTCCAGTTTCAAACATGACAAAGTCTTCAGGACAGCGACTTTTTGTCACTTTTTGAGCATTTTGTGGTTTCTTGGCAATATTAAAAGTTGATGTGTTTTTTTTTTTTTTTTTTTGTCTTGCTAACTTCGGCTGTTATAACTACGCTATTTATTTACTTGTATTCGGTTTGAGAAAGGAAAAAAAAACAAAGGCTGGTGAGGAAATGACTGTTTATAGCTGTTATAACGTAAGTGAACTGACTGTAACTATAAATGGATAAAAACTAAAATGCATTCTTCTGTAATAAATTGTTAGCACTGGCAAATTGCTGTGTCAGGTCGAATCACACCACTGTGTCATTGATTATGTTCTCATAACAGCATTACACATTTTGTTTTATGCCTTACATATTAAAATTGGAATATTTTTATAGAAGTGTGATCTAAAATGACTCCAAATACAAAATACACAAACTTAAGATATCAGATATGAAATATTTAAAATGATAGTGACCAAGAACTTTTTTCCAAACTAGCTTTGATATTAGAAAGTAATGTTTATCATTAACTTTAATATCATTAATGTCATGTTGTTGTTGTTGTTGTTGTTAAAACTCTAGTGTATGGATAACTGTGATGTACTGAAACCTATGGTCTTATCATACCAGGAATTTATCAAACCTTTCCAGCCCAAGATTGCGTTAATACATTTCAAGAATAGCAACAATGCAAGAATTGTAAAATGATCCTGAAAATCTTGGATGACCAGTTGTATGTTTTTTTTTTTTTTCTTTAAAGCTCACTGCAACTTTCAGATAGTTTTACTTATTGTCCTGCTAAATTCAGTTGAGCTGCTTCCTGCTCAGCCAGTACAGAAACTGAAGTATATTAACGGCATGTTGAGTCAGATCTGAAGTGACATTTATGTTCAGTGTGTGTAAATTTCCATGTAGACAATGCACCCCTTTCCTCAAACAAGACCTGACTTAATGTTTATAAAGACCACTACTGAAGCCTGATATTTATGGGATGACTGTATCACGGAAAGATAACGCTGCATGCCCAGATTTGTCACTTAAATTCTCCATTACATGTTTAATTATTCATTTATAGGTTGTTTATCCTACAAATCCAGTGTCACTTGTTTCATAAAGCGGTGTGATTTCTGTTATCTTTCAAATAACATGTAATTGTAAATGAGATGTGCGAATGTTCGTCACTTAAAAAGTCACATGACCAGATATTCACATCGTCGAGAACATTATCAGTGTGTGAAGACAATAAGACATATTATAAGTAACCATGGAGTTATGTGTTATATTTGTAATAGAATTGCCCAGAATGTGAATTTTAAGATATAAAACACTTGGATGTGTGCTCTTATAAGAAACTAATCAAGGACAAGGTGGTGTAGAATGGCTCAATGCGAAGTTACTGTTACTACACCAAAGTTTTTACTTTTTTTATCTTGCAATAACAACACGTTCCGAAGCATTTTGTTCATCTTATACGCAAACAATTATTTATTAGAAAGAGATGTATTTTTTAGTTGCTAATAGTTGCATTTAATCCATGAATCAAGGTAGTTCCTGTTGTTACCTGCGTTATGGAAACTATAAACAGTGCTCACAAGAAATTCACCAAACACTCTTTGTCTTTTTAACAAGACTCCATAAAGACTTCCATGTTGGAAAAAAGAGTGTTACAAAGTGCTGACACTGGAGACTCCTTCCCAAAATGCTACATAAACTTCACCAATATCAACAGTTAGACACGGTTTTTAGTTTATGTCAAGCATCTGCCATACAAGTCCCTGTGTAAAGTTGTTACTATAGAAATGATGAAATATTAATTTATGATATTATGCTCAAATGATATTCTTGGTGATGACACTTACAGTGTCTCTCTCCCCGTGTTTGATGTAGAAAGCTAGCTTAGGTAGGCAGAATCCCAGGGCTGTGGTTTTGTGCTCCTGAGGTAAAGAAGACTGCTGACTTTTAAAGTTTCTTATTTTGGGACTTTTTTTTTTTTCAGAGAAGGAGGATGTATATTTCTGTTCAGCACACAAAAGTTTAAAAAACAGAACTGTTAACAGTTTTTTAGTTAAAAAAAAAGCTTTGAAATGAGACACTTGCAGGCCAAATGACCTCCACATTCATGCATAATGTGACCGTGAATACATTACATATGTATTATACCCTATACGTTTTATAAAATAAGAGAGTTTTTGGTTCATTCTTTTTTTTCTTTTGTTGTGTCTAACACGTTTTCAAACATGCATATATACATGGTACTTTCTTCCTTGTTGTTACAAATGTATTTGGTAATGCAGAGTGCTTTGAGGTTTAGTGGTATTGGACTATGAAACCATTAACACGTCCTATAATAGAAATACAGCAGCACCCCTAACAGCAGTGGACACGGAGCTATTCTCGTGTGTCAGGGTTATAGACAGGTGACCTTTTATTTTCGCGTATGTACGTGCAAGACACAGAAAACTACTTTCCATTTCCTGATTGGCAGATAGAAATTAATAGCATATAACTGTTTTTTTTCTTATCCTGTCATATATAGTCAGGTACGTAAATATTTGGATAGTGACAAGTTATTGCTATTTTAGCACCTATTGCTATTTTATGCAACACTGTATGTCTGAGTTGAAATTTGAAAGTTGAAATTTGAAGGTATTTATATCCAAACTGGGTGAACTCGATCGATGTAGGAATCGCAGCACTTTTTATAAGTGGATCCACCCCCTTTTTTAAAGGACTAATAAAAATTGGACAAACTAACATAATCATAAATTAAATTGCCATTTTTAAATGCTTGGTTGCAAATCCTTTGCGATCAATGTCTGCCTGAAGTCTGGAACCCACAGACATCACCAGATGCTGGGATCCATCTCTGGTGATGTTCTTACTACAACTGTCATTAGTTCGTGCTTGTTCTTGGGGTGTTTTAGCTTCAGTTTTGCCTTGAGCAAGTGAAATGCATAGGTAGGTGATTGACTTGGCCATTGCAGAACATTTCATTTCTTTGCCTTAAAAAAGTCTTGGGCTGTTTTTTTAGTTTTAGTTGTTTTTGGCAAAGTCTTCCTGTTTTTGAAACTTATCAATGGTTTACATCTTGTGATAAACCCTCTGTATTATTTCTGGCGAAGTCTTCTCTTGATTGTTGACTTTGACACAGATATGCCTACCTCCTTATGGTATTCTTGATCAGTCCAACTGTTGTGAAGGGGTTTTCCAAGACCAGGGAAAGAATTCTGCTGTCATCCACTATATTTGTTTTCTGTGGTTTTCTGGGCATTTTGGTGTTCCTGAGGGTGTTCTTTCTTTTTAAGAATGTACCAAATAGTTTTAGTTTTTCATCCTGATGATGGCTTGCTTCACTGACAGTGACAGCTCTTTGGACTTCATTTTGAGATTTAACAGCAACAGATTCCAAATGAAAATGCCACACTTGAAATCGATGTCTGAATATTTATGGATCTGACTGTATATAGTTCCTACCATTACTCACTGGAACTAAAAAAAAAAACCCCTCGACAATAGCAGTAGCTCGACGCCCACAAGAGACATGAGCAACTTATCACGTGCTAATGTGAACATAAGGTTATTTTAAAGGTCAGAATACATATAAAGCACATACTGCAAGAGAAGAAATTGGTGCTCAGCAGTTATGGTTCAGTGCTTGTGACCGGAAGGTGGTGGGTTCAAATCCCATGACTGCTGTGATTCACTGTGGAGCACAACCTTTAACTCACTTTAACTATATGCTCAGCTTCATGTGTATACTTGCATTGTAAAAGGAAGAGGAGGCCCAAGAAACTAAAGACAAACAGAACTGTCCTGTAAGAAACTATTTCTTCATTTCCTTGATTCACAGTATGTATGAGGATATCGTACCAAGCTACGCTTCGTATCAGAGTGCGAACGAGGCTCTGGACTGATACATGTTGATTTTTAGGTGTTTTTTTTTTTTTTTTTTTTGAAGTTTCTCTGTAGATGGCAAAGTATCACACTAACCACAACAAAGTGTCTTATAGTTGGTTAGCAGTGGCAAGCCTGTAGACTTAAAAGCCGAATAGGGTGCACTGCATTGCTCGCAAGGTGTTATTAGCATGCTGTAATACTGCTATAAAGTGTGCTGTTAATACTGATTATGCTAGGAGGATGCAGTCAATGTCTAGACTGAAGAAGGAAGTACTTTTGGAATGTTCTTCCCTACATACACACACTCATGCACACACGCACACTCACAAAACATGCCTTTCATGCTTTGCTTTTTCTTCCATCTCTTTGTCAAAATAGTGAGAAATAGTGGACTTGCCCAGGCCCATTCCTGTAGATCAGGTCTGAGATGAGAATCATTTGTTTGTGTGAGGCTTGAAAGCTTTGGACATGACAACACTCAGTGTCTGCCCATGCTCTGACCTGCTTGTGTATGCTTTGGTGTTTGGATTTATCCCAACACCGTCACTCGACGGTGTAAATTTACCTAAATCTTACTTTTTGCTCAGGTTTGTAAAAAAAAAATTGTGTAAACAGATGAAAACCACCCATGTTATATATTTTCAGGAATTTTCAAGAATAATTGAGGACTTCTGATATTGTAAGCATTACTCTGAACTCAGTCATTGGTGTGGATTTGATTCAGTTTTATTTGTCTTAGTGAAATGGGTTCCTTATGGGTTCCTTTGGCTGGATGATGGTTCCAGTTTTTTCCAGTTGGTTCTACTTGGTACCTTTTCTGAAAGGGAGGCTCTCTGAAGGGTTCCGCATAGAACATTTAAGAGAAACAAAGGGAAAAATCTATTATGCTGCTATGGTATAAAAGTGAATTAATTGTTCGATTGAACCGATTCTTTTTAAGGAGTTGATCAAACGGATTCACAAGTGAAATAAATGGAGTTGCTTAAAAAATTCTAGTACTGTTCTAAATTTTTTAGTACATTTATAGACATTTGGCCTGCTGACTTTTTTCTACTATGTGCGTGCTAGTGTGGTTGGTGGGCCAGTGCACTGAACCTCGACTAATGAAATAGAAAGGAGCTGAACTAAGCCAATGATGCTGACAGATCATACCGTTAAATGACTCTCGGTGAATCGAACGTTGTCACTGTTGACCAAAAACCTCCCAATCAATGCGCCAAATGGACTAAACCATCAAAGGCCAATTTGAATGAAAATTTTATCCAATTAAACAAGCTTTAAATGCCATAGAATGCCATATAAACCTTTGAATCTGTTTGGAATTGATTCTAGATGAAAGGTTTTGTGAGAGAACATAATAGTATAGTTCGTAATGGGCTACAGTTCAGATGCAGACCTAACAAAGTAATTCAGGACTAATCCGAGTATTGAACAATTACTGTAGCAGAGCTGATCAACGTATAAAAAAAAAAAAACCTGGCTGGAGTTCAGAAGCATGAACCATTTCTAGAGCAGATCCTCTGTAGCAGTCAATCACATACATTTATGTAAATTATTTAGCTTAAGGCAGCTCATTGGGCCAGGAACTAGCTACAGGGCTAGAGACATTGTAATATCATTATCGTGATCAGTGATATCATAATACATAATAGCCATAAACAAATCATTGATGGTTAAGCATTAAAAGCTAGCTGTTTAAGACATTCAGTTATATTTGCTATGGCCTGTCCACAGCTCCTCGTTGTGGATGGATTTAAAGCTGTGAGTGAGTGAGTAGGTGTAGTGTGGGTGGTTCTACTCGTATTTCTGCAGAGTTTTGCATTTTACGTAATGGCTATGATTTGCTCCTGCCAAAGCGACTGGGTTCAAGTTGTAGCGGAAAGGTGTGTGTGTGTGTGTGAGAGAGAGAGAGAGAGAGAGAGAGAGAGAGACAACATGTTGGATCATGCTGAGGTGATCATTGAACTGGGTTCAGTGTTTTGTTCTACTGCATGACTGTCCCTTTTTCTGCTTTTCTGTGTTTTGGTACAACACTAGAACTTATTGCTTTTTATACCAAAGCGCTGTTGAATTCTCGATTCTGATTGGTTAAACTGTGGTAATTAATTTTCTATACCAGCAGCTCTGACATTACTTCCAGCTGTGCTCATTCTAATATATATTCTGAGTTCAGAATCTTTTACACATATAACAGACGGACACCATGTTAAGCGAGGTGTTAATTTGAACTTGCGTCATTCATGCAAGCAGAACGTTGCGCGTTCGAATCCCAGGACTGCCACAGAGCGCGTTTGCATTCTTGAGCACATCTCAAGCTTCATTTGCTCAGCTTTATGCCAGGATTGTGTTCTGACTTACATAAAAATGTCTGTGAATGGATAATATAAACATATTCACGTCCTTTTAGCATTACACGTACGAAGCTCTTTCTCGTGTGGTGGCTTTCCGAAAGCATGACTGGCTCTCCGATTTGAAAGGAGAGATAAAAAAATCTCCAAGGCCCTAGTGAATCACTCGTAAGAAGACGAGATAACGACATATTGAACTCCCGGCAGTGTGAGTCTTTCTCACACATGCAAAGACAGGCTTGCTCAAGCTACAGCCGAATTCTGAGTCGACTCCCTAGAATTGTTTATTTCATCAAAATTTTTGGGGTTCGAGCACAGCTTTTACTCGTGGACTTTTACAGGGAGGTTTCCAAGCTTCTACCTTTGGCTCCGATGTTAACAGGCTACAGCTGGTGGCGAAATTCGCAGTTTAACACGTCGCCATGGCGATTGGATTGTAATACGCTTGTTGTCATGGTGATTGGGACGTCAAAAACGCCGTTGAGGTGCATACGCTGTTTGATGAGTGTGAACAGCCTGCACTTGGGTACGTGCAAACCACAGCATACATAACTGCCAGGGAAAGTGTGTGTGTGTGTGTGTGTCGGTTGTGTAGAAGAGAATACCAGGGCCTTTCAGTAAGACCCTTTTACACTTTACATTCATGCATCAGCTTTGTGCACTTGCAGTAGTGGTCTGCAGTGTGCCTTCAGACTGACTGAGTGAAACTTGTGTTTCCTGTGTTCTCACTGTCTGTCATGTCTCTGCACTATCGCCGCTTTGTCATTATTGTTCAAGCGGTGATAACCTTGATTTAAAGCGTACTCTGACTAGAAATCCTGTGACATACCACAATATTTAACACGTACAATATTTGGTATTATATGTTTTACAATGAAACAATATGTATGGAGTAACACATTTGGGGGCATGCTGCTATAGGAAAATAATCAGCCACAGGGTGGTATGATGCAGCCTGACATGAAGCGGACATACTGTTATTACCCTGAAGTTGATTATTGAAGGGTTTTATTCCTCTTACACTACAGCAGTTTGCCAACAATCACACTCGCCGCAGAGCTTGTATGCTAGGTTAGCTTACTATCTTATGTTTATGGAACAAAAGCATGGGGTTTTATAATATAGTATCCAGAGTGTTCGAAAAGTCAGGAACCAATTACGGCATACTGTGCTCTACACGTTCACCCTTACGCTGTACGTGTTTTCTCAGCCACTGCATCATGTTTATCTTGATTTTGCTCAATGTATTCCCATTGGTTCCTGACGTCCCACTGGTTCCTGACGTCCCATTGGTCACCTGCTAATTAACCTGCTATTAAACTTGTACTCATACAGCAATTTATTTAACAGTCACTAAACTTTTCGGGGACCGTGTACTAAATAAATGAGTGAGTGAATGAATGAATAAATAAATAAATAAATAAATAGGTGTACAAGTACGAGCGGTTTAATAGCGGTTAAGGTTCAAGGTTCTTTATTTGTCACATACATTACATACATGTGATGTAATAATGTAGGGAAATACATTAATACATTCCTTAGTGCCTCGTCCCACAGTGCAACTGTGATACATAAACAGAATATAATAACAGGTTAAATAGCAGGTAACTAGCTATTTGAAATTTCATACAGGAGCTTTGTTCATAGATTATTTTTATTTATTTATTTGTTTGTTTGTTTGTTTGTTTACTTATTTACCCCTGAATTGTCTCGCTAATTTAGTCTTGGCCACCAGTCTATCATACAACAACTAAAATCTTATGCTTTCTCTGGAAATGGCTATCCGCCCCCTTCCGCATGCATGAGCTCTCATTGGTTAGTGTCACCATGATTGATATTGGAGAGAGAGTACAGCCGCTGAGAGCATGGCCAGGTTCACTCTCTTGGACTCCAGGCTTCTGACAGCTGGGGACCTGCTGGTTTTACAGTATTAAATACAATTTTCAATACGCACAGTGTAATAGTTATTGTGGACATTTTGAAATGTTTGTGTGAACGTGTAGGCTGTAATCTCTGAAACCAAAGTTTGACCTTATCTTTTTTTTTTTTTTTTTTTTTTTTGGGCTTGGATCCTGTGGTATTCTGCACTACCAACCCAACAACCTGTAGTCAACCTGAAGGGAAAAAAAATTACACCATTAGGAAACATTTCTTTCTTTTTTTCTTTTTTTTTTTTAATTCAGCTGGACTGAACCGCAGAGCTCAGTCTGCAGTGGCACGTTTGCAACCTTGACCTTTTAGCAATCGAGTTTCATTTAATGCTTTCACGTGATCATTATTATTAGTTGTGCATGTAGTTATCTGATAAATGCATCTTCACCATGACATCCTGTTCTTCCTTACCTGCTCTTTTTAGATCTGCATCTGCTGGTTTCAGTACTATTTCTGTCATGCGGTGATCTGGAGCTATGTGGAAATAAAAATAAAACGAGTGACTGCACACCTGCAGCTTCGCCAGGTTTAAAGCCACAGCGTGCACTTAAATATAATCTCTTCAAGAGAAATTCACTTGAGATTTTTGGGTTACAGCAACAAAACATGTCACTTTATTGCACAACAACCTTCTGAGGTGCGCTTATTTACCAGGGCTGGTCCTTGAGTTACAAGGTTTCATTCCTCTGCACATGACAGGACAATAAAATGTGACATGGTGGTATTTGTATCTAATATATTACATCTCAAAACTTTTTTCTTCAGCTTCATAGCCTACGGTTCTTTCAATCTAATTTCTATTCTATTAATGGCACTTAATTTTTTATCATCTGACCCATTTTGTGTCGTATTTGTAACACTTTATAGGAATATGTATAAAGACCTATGAAACCATTCGTCTCATGTTATAGTGAATTCATTAACAATTACGCACAATGTTATAATTAGTTCTGAAAAGCCATTACAGCTTATACCAGTGTTTATAAATTGTTAACAGGATGCATTATCAGGTAACAGTATAAGATCTACAAGTTACAATATGTTTTGTCGTATGACTTCTTGATACAGTCTCTGGTGTAATTCATTAATTAAATAAAAATATATCAAAACAGGTCTCTATGCAAGCACTATGCAAAGTGCGTCTCGGGTTCTTTAGTATTGGTGATGTAATGCGTTACGAACACTACTTATCACTGCTAATTCATAATGCGTAGTAACGATAGCTATAAAGCATCTCACATCGTCATAAATAATTATAACAATGTGTATATTGCCTTAGGGTTTCATTTAAACAGCAGCTAAACCCTTCTGAAAGCTAATGATGATAAACTACGTTAATCAAAAATCAAGCTCCTATAAAATAATAACGAAGAAATTCATAGCAGCAACAATATCCAAGCAAACCATCATGTCTACACACGATGAGCTATCATGTGGCAGCTCAAATAACACAAACCTGTAAAGTCATGTACAATGGATATGAAAATCTACACACCTTTGTTAAAATGGCAGGTTTTTGGCAGGTTGATGTAAAAAAATGAAACCAAGATAAATAAATTCGGAACTATTTCCACTCTCAATGTGAAATTACAACGTATAAAAATTAAGTGAAAACCTGAATTGGTCTCATCAGGCCATAACATATTTTGCCACGTGATTTAGTAGGGCTTGGATGTTTTGGATGATTTATCTCAGTTTCTTTTTTTTTTTTTTTTTTTACATCACAAAAACCTGCCATTTTAACAGTGGTGTGTAGACTTTTTCTATCCATTGTATTTTATAAAAGAAGAATATTAAAGAAGTTATAAATTAAATATTACAATAGACAATAATAAAAAAAGTGCACTCAAATAATAGGACAAATATTTATCTTCATTTGAACTAATAGTATTTTAATAATAGTATTATTGGCACCCCTAAGGAATGTTTCAAATAAATATATATTTTTCAGGTCCTCAGGAACATCGTTGTTTCCTTGGGGTATAAATATGTGGTTGCGCACAAGTAAAATCCCTTTATCATCCGTTACCATGGGGAAAATCGAAGAACTTTCAACATAAAAGAGGTAGATGGTTGTTAACCCACCCAAATCAGATCATGGATAAAAAAATAAAAAAAATTAATTAAATTTAATTAAAGTTAAAATGTTTGATACATACATAGCAAAAAAAAGGTTTCACATTTCCGAAACAGTTGGAGGATTGGACCCATGAGCACACCGGTAAAGGAGGGAAAAACAAGGTCAAAGATCACAGTTTAGTTGCTTCTTGTGGTTGACAAGTTTCAGAATCAACTGTTAAATGCTACTTTCATAATAACATGCTCTTAGGAAGCGTTGCAAGAAAGAAAAGCCCTTCCTGAGAGCGTCACATGAAGTAGGTCCTGAAATTCAACAGGCAGCACTAGAAGTACAACTGGCATTGTGTTGTAGTCAGATTAAACCAAAATCAAACTGTTTGGTCATTTCGAAGGAGATGTGTATGGTTGGAATTAAGTAGTCCAATCTGGCAACCCGGGTAGATGTAAATATATGCCTCATTGATTTTTCACCGAAGTGTAATGCACAATGATTACACTTTATTCAACTTGTTTGTTTTTATTTTAATACTATTTGTGAAAGATTAATTAATGCATTTGTTGTTTATGTGATTCTTAACAAGCGCACACCATTTTATTGACGCAAAGCAGCGCACAAAGTACCGTTGGTGGATTTTATTTTTCTTTACCTGTGGCAAGAGTTTGCAGATCTGTGCTGAATGTTTGACCTGAATATTTTTAGATGACTGAAGCCTTGTTCAAATGTGGAAGTTGTTCTGCTTCGTTAACAATAATGCTGTAGTAAAAGTGAAACGATCCGAATAAAGGAAGTATTTATCGATGCTTGACAGCGCTATATCTATAATGTGGGAAATGTTCCTGGCCCTAAGGTGACAAAAATGTTAATCTTATTTTTGTAATTTTGTTCCGCTGTGTACAAGTAGTGATTAAGTATATAAAAGTGAATGCTTTTATCATCAGGCTACACTGAGTGAGTGAACACTGTTGATATCTGTTTGTACTACTTTCCTTCCTTTCTACAGTGATGCACCCAATAGCTACTTGAGTAATTACTTTGTCCTTATAAAGAATCTTCAGCTTGCTAAAATCTGACCGTTTTTTTTGTATGTAGTTGCTGTAGCTGTCGTTTCCAGAAAAAGAAAGTAAACTCTATTGACTTTTGCAAAAATGTTTTCATTTTGTACGTAGCTATATGTTTAAACTTAACGCGTTTCATTGTAATGCTCTAACAATAGCGTGACCTTTGGAATCAAACCACCTGCTGCACTACACACATCAGCCCAATTACAACTTCGTAGTTCACATCGGAATGTTTAATTATACGTTAATTAGCTTTTACGGATGGCAGACGACCTTTCCAGAATGAGGAACAAGCAGGTATGCGGAAACCCTGACAAACTTGAGCAAAATAAATTCCAGCACAAAGCTGGAATGGTACATCAGTGCCAGGTTGTTTTGTTACTGGTAGACAATGAAGCACAGCACGGATAGATTTTATACGCAATCCTTTCCCTCAATAATTTTATTTTTAGTGGAAAGACATCTAATTTGTGACTTGGTTTGATATATGTTCCGCTCAAGCTAGTTACAGAACGTGTATAAAACGTATATAAAACCAGTAAAACCGTGGTAAATTGCTGCTAAACTAAAGATTAGCTAGTGACTAGCGTTATGCAGTTTGAGTGACATGATTTCTTCGTCAGCTTTGAGAAAAATCAGGTGATTTTAGGTGGCCCGTGGCAGTTTTTGCATGGAAAGGGGCGGTTCTATGAACAGCTAACCTTAGCTATCTAGTTTGTTGTTTGTGATTAATAAGAGTTGTAACGTTGACTGTTCCTTGCTGAATGGTAAGTGCCTCTAGCTATGTTGTTTGCTCATTAAATAGAATCTTAGTAATAGGTTCATTTAACTAGCTTGTGATAGCTTGTTAGGTCCTGCTAAACAATTGCTAAAAATATTTACGTATAAAGCAAGGTGTCTTGAAACGGTTAAAATAAACATCCGAGTTTTCCTCTGGCCTGTGCTCTTGTTTTCCGTTGGCCCACACTTCTAAAATTGGCTGATTTGCAGGGTTAAAGTTCATCGAACTCTGCATGAAGCGAAATCGGAGTAGGTGGATGTGAAATTAACCTGTACCAGAAGGAAATTCCTTTTTCAAGTACCACGTCCTCCTCCATTCAAGTCAGTGGGATTTTCACCACATCTACCGTGACTATGGCTTTGTTGCAAAAATGACTTTTTCTTGCAAAAACATTCCAGATTCGTCAGATCGTAAGGCCGTCTCCTGTGCACAGCCCGCTTCAGGTCACCCCACAGATTTGTAGTAGGATTCAGGTCTGGGCTCTGGTCTACGTCATTCAAAAACATTGATCCTCTTTTGGTTAAGCCATTCCTTTGTTGTTTTGGATGTATTCTTTGGGTCATTGTCATGCTGAAAGGTGAAATTCCTTTTCATCTTCAGCTTATTAGCAGACACCTGAATGTTTTGCACTAAAATCAGCTGTTCATGATTCCCTCCCCCTTGGATAAAAGCCCCAGCTCTGGTTGAAGGAAAGCAGCCCCAAAGCATGATGCTGCCACCACCATGTTTTAATGCACTTAACTAGCTAACTAGCTTGCTATAAGTTATTACATTATGTTAGTTACTACTTTTTAGCCTAGTCAATTTCCAGGCTACCAAAATAAGGTCCCAGGCAACACATTGGTGCTTTTCACTTGGGTTTTGTAGCTAGGCAATTCATGTTTTCTCCATCTTTGGATTTTTATTAATTTTTTTAAAATTATATTTTATCCAACTCAAGGTTTGTTTTTTTTTTAACAACATTTATGTGAGCTGGTTAGTTACAAGACTCACCTATAACAATAAAATCATGTGTAATGACCCAAAAGTAGTATTGTACCGGTAATTATTTTGTGTGTGTGTGTGTTAGCTTCCCCACAGCTAGCTTTCACTTCCTCATTAAATCACAGAACAGACTCTAATTCATATTGCATATGACTGACAGAGACTTTGATTTCTGACTTTTTCGACTGTCACGTCTTTTATTCAGGGCAGAATTGTTTACTTTCATTCCTATGTGCAAATTTCCTGTACATGATTCATAGAAACGTGAAGAAACAAAAGAGTACAATGTCTCGAGTCCAATTTCTGGGAACCATAAAGTTGTGTTTGTTTAGCAGGAGTGGCTTCGCCTCTTTATTTTGACCTCTGGCTAGCAAGTTTCTGTAAACTCCGCTTAGCCAAGACCTGCTAACAAAAGATCAAAGCAGAAGTTTAGAGTGAAAATCCTGTCAGCGCTAATAATGGGTGAAAGTGAAAGGAGGTCTGCTAGCATTTCATGCAAGTTGGTTCCCATTCATTCAAACTGTTAATGCTCTGTTTGGAGAAATATTTCAATTAGTCTGGATTTAATTATCTGTATGTATCAAAAAAAAAAAAAATTTTACAGTGCACTTACCCACACACAAACACACACACACACCCGCACACATACACACACACCCCGACAGGAAATTTACAAGAGGTCGTTTTAGTGGTTTGTGGGATAAAGGTACGCTCTTTTCGCTTTTTCTCTCTCTCTCTCTCTCTCTCTCTCTCTCTCTCTCTCTCTCACACACACACACAAACACACACACACACACACACACACACACACACAGGAAGAGAGGCTCAGATGAAGAAAATCACTTACAGCCTATTTTAGGCTGCACAAAGACAGACTTTGTATTAGATCCTGTAGTTAAGCAGAACTCCCACCCTTTGCTTTAAGCTTTAAGCTTGCACTTGCACAAGTTTTTGCTGAGTTTGAGTGTTTGTGTGGGGGTGTGGGGTGTGGGATGTGTGTGTGTGGGGAGTGGTGTAAAAGTTTGCCTTGTTGCCTCCGACGTTAGGTGCCTCTTTCTTTTCACCATAACACCCTTTTGCTTTGTGTGTGTGTGTGTGTGTGTGTGTGTGTGCAGAGAAAGATGGTGCATAGCTTGCAGCAGGTCATGCTTGTGTTACTGTACATCCTGTTAGCATGCTGTCTGTGCTGTAATTGATATTATCTGTGTTAATGTCTATGCTGCTAAGGGATGAGCATTCTCACAGTTCTTATTGGATTTAATTTACTTTATTTAATTTTTTTCATTTTCTTTTGGCTCTTATTGTAACTTTTTCCTCATATTCCTTCCCCAGAGATCCAGCACTTATATTTTTTTATTATTATTGTTGTTGTTACACTTTTTATTATTATACTTTTTGTATTTATCATTATATTTTTGCAGTAGTATATACCAAAAATACTATATTTCAGATTTACACGACTATTTCACTCTGTTTATCTGTTAAAATGAAACAGGTTGTTTTTGTTACTGTGCCTTTAAGACTGATGTATGTAAGTGAGCTTTGCTCTGATTGGCTGATATCTGTGATTGAGTCATAGTACAACCCGTCTGGTGTACGCTAAACTAAGCTAATACGATAAAATTGACAGTTTTATCATACTTGTCTAGTGTGAAACTGTTAGAATATAGGCATAAATAGCTGAATGTTGCTGTAACAATGCGAAAGATGTGAAATTAGCAAATGTGTTAGTGAAGCGGTAGCCGTCTGGCTAGCACTTTAGCACTGGTACGTTCGTAGATTAGAAACGTGACTCCTAATTAATGTTGGTCCTGAATAGATATTAACATACAAAACATTAAACTTATTACAGATTGTTGTGTCAAGTATAGATGGATCCTATCCTTCAAACAACTTCTTGCTAAAGCTTGCAATTTCAGTTGAAATGTACTGAACAAACGTATACACTTGGGCTGAAAATCTTGGGTAAAAATAAACTTTACCCCCTCATTAATGTCTGGAACATTTGGATGATTATATGGATATAAATAAATTTGCTTCCCATTAGCACAGTGTCTTAGAAATCTCGCCCTCTGAAAACAGTTGCATGTGACTGGGCGGGGCCAAGCATTCTGTAGGATATGAATATGCAAATGTGTTCACGGTAGTGACATCACAACTACAAGGGCTTCACAAGGGGCTGCTTCGATTCCATAAATGAACTTTATACACTGAGAATTTTAAAAACATCATTTGTCTTATAAAAGGTGTCTTATTAAAAATAAAGAAATTTCCTGATATGAACCCTTTATGACAAAATGAATATAAGGAATAAAACATGACGTGGTGTTATAGGAAAATAATCAACGACAGGACAGAGGTTGCGAGTAAATACGTAATTAATAATAACTTAAAATAAATATTAATTTTTTATTATTAAAAAAAATGACACTGATTTTTTTTTATCCATTTATAGTTACATTTAATGTTGTGGAACATCCACAAAAATTAGTTTCTGTTATCACTTCCGTTATGGCAGCTATAAACTACAAAAATGGAGCAATCTTCCATTCTGAAGACTTTCCCATGTAGGAAGTTACGAACTCACCCCTGACTGTTACAAAGCTTTGACACTGGAGACTCCTTCCAAAAATGCTAAGCTTA
This sequence comes from Pangasianodon hypophthalmus, assembly GCF_027358585.1. Lineage (NCBI taxonomy): Eukaryota > Metazoa > Chordata > Actinopteri > Siluriformes > Pangasiidae > Pangasianodon > Pangasianodon hypophthalmus. The sequence goes on along the minus strand of NC_069736.1, from coordinate 13,583,006 downwards.
AGTAAATAACTCCACCCAGGAACTGCATGGCAGCTGCAATGCGAGTGTTCTCCTGAATACATTCTGCATTATTCATATAATGAATAAAGAAAGTCCGATACTAGCGCTAATGTTTGCTAATGTGATTCTATTGTAAATCATGATAAAACTTTAGCCATTATCAGTGTATGAAAATTTAATATGCGCACAGCCTTCTCTACAAGTACGCCTAATAGAATATTAAATGAAAAGTTGCTGAAGAGTTTCTAGGTTGGATATTAGACAAAGAACTCTGGGTATATCGATCATGAGCTCCAACTAGATGAGTGTACATTTGCTCAGGGCTTTGCTTAGTGATTTGACCTATATTAACTCTCCTGTACTGTTCATTCGTGTCTCATTTCCATGTTGACATGTGCTGATTAAATTTCATATAATTATGGGCTTTTTATAATGGCTTGGAATGTTGCCATTTTAGAAAATCATGACTGTTTATGTAATAATACCAGATTAAATCTGAGAGATTTACCACCGGTGCTTTCATTTAGTGTCATGTTAGCCATTAGCGGGTTTCAAGTCTCATGCCCAGCATTAAACCAAGTACCAGAGGGATAAAGTTGATGAAAGTGACTAATCGCTGTAGATTCCATGCTTACCTTAGAGCTCAGAGTGATGTCAGTGTGTAGGAGGTAGGTGTGTAACAGGCGTGTACATGCACTAACATCATCGCGGACACTTCAAAACATTACCACTACACGAGGATGATTTGTGTAGTTGTGTTACATTTTGTTCTTGTATTGAGTGTGTGGGTAGCTTTATTAAATCATTTTTTAAATTATTCTTTAAACCTGTGATACTCTGTCTTCCACTGGTTTTCAATACAGTATCAACTTTCAGCAATTCTGTTCCGTTAACATAATCTTCAAGTTTGTTCATTCTAGTCAAACGAAAAATAGGATAAATAAAGGTTAAATGGGACCAAAGGGGCAATCATGTATTCGTTATTTGCTGGCTACTTCTTTCAGTGTGTCCCATGTAACATAAACTGGGACACAGTCCACACTATATGCAGGAAAAGCACATACTAGAAATAACATACTGTACTAAAAATATACTATAAATGATCCAGTTTTCATATTTGTACCTCATATATTTACCATATTGTTATCCCAGTTAAACAAACACACACATTTTCTAATAGGCTGTGAAATTGATTTTGTCACTTTTTTATGTTATCATTTTTTAGCACGATATTGAGATAACCTCAATATTGTCATGGTTGCTGGTGCCAGATAGGCTGGTTTGAGTGTTTCAGAAATGCCTTGATGAATTTGAGAATTTGAGGCCATTTGGAGAATGGCCAGGCTGGTTAAAGCTGGCAGGAAGGCTACGGTAACTCAGATAAGCACTCTTTACAACCGTGGTGAGCTGAAAAGCAGCTTAGAATGTACAGAACATTGAGGACGTGGATGGGATACAACAGCAGAAGTTCCACTTCTGTCAGCCAAGAACAGGTGTTTGAGGCTACAGTGGGCACAGATTCACCAAAACTGGACAGTCGAAGATGGGAAAAATGTCACCTGGTCTTGTTACAATCTTGAATGGTCCAGTTTTGGTGATTTTATATATGTGAATTACAAATCGAGGGAGAGATTGATGGATAGACAGACAGACAGATAGATAGATGCAGTAGATCCATAGAAAGTTGGACAATAATTTCAGTACCTGTACTTGTCTAGTGTGTGATTGTTTGTTCCTGTTTGTTCCGCACCCCCTTGTGGCCATATGCGTATTTTCTTATTTATTAGTTTATATGAATTTTGAAGCGTATAAAATGCCTTAACTAATCATCCACACAGACAGAGAAATAATTAAAGATTCTAGTGACTGGTTAAGACTGTTAAACCCTCCCTTTACACACACACACACACACACACACGCGCGCTATAGAGTACAATGATGGCATTAAGCATTGAGTCATCAGGCTGCCGAGGTAATGGACTTGAACACTTTATTGGAACAGCTCCCACACTGAGCTCTCGACTTCTGACTCAGAGGCAAAGTAACGACATCACTCACACACTGACGCAGAGACGTTTCAGAGAAGGGCTTCCAGGGAGGAGAAGTGCTTAAAAGGCGACTGTGGTTGCTCTGGGGTTTCTTAAGCACTCATACACACATTCAGCAAGCAGTAGATTACTTTCAACCCACAAAAATATGGTTATTGTGGACATAAAATTTTGTCGTTACCACATGATTTGATTCAGAGGATTCCCAGGAAAAGGGCTTTTTATCGCAGCATAAACATGGCATGATGAAGTTAGCCAAATTTGAAGGCACCATTGCATTTGTTGTTCTTGGGAATGGAAATAATTCCCATAATTCATGTTTAAAAACTTGATGGATACGACTGTCCGTGTTACAGTTCCAGGAAAATTAGAGAAGTACCGCAGCCAGTCATTTTGATTTGTCACTTTAACCTATCACAGCAAAGTTCAAGCATTGTTTGGTGGGGTTGTTGGAATCACAGATGTGTCATAAACACTTGTTTTAGTTAGTTTTAGTTAGTTTTAGTTACTTTACATGGGAAGGTAAGGTAATGATTACCGGAATACCACTGGGGTTTCCTGTCTGAATTTCTCAGTAATTTTTAAAGACTGCATGTTTCCACGCCGTCTTTTAACTACCATAAAAGGACTAGTAGAAATAACCCCAGCCAATATACACTGATCAGACATACCTTTAAAACCACTTGCCTAATATTGCGTTCACAATTTGGCCCTTGTCAAAGTCACTCAGATCCCCTCGATTCCCTCCACCCTTTGTGTTTCCTTTCAGTTGTGTTTTCCTCTCAGTGTTTTCCTGCGTGCAAAATTTAAAGGCCGTACTACAGAAAGTCAGTTTCTACTTCTGCTGCAGCCTGGTGTAGTGTGTTCACTAGGTGGCAGCAGAGTGTGTGTGATCGAGCTTAGCCTTTACGCAGAATGCTGATTTAGGACCAGGCCACTCTGTTCATCGCTATATTCATTAGACTGTGAAGGAAAATGATCATAAATCACATGCTGGTACCCTGGGAGGCTTCAAAAAATATAGGCCAGTGTGGTTGGAGTGTTTGTGTTTGTGTTTGTGTGTGTGTGTGTGTGTGTGTGTGTGTGTGTGTGTGTGTGTGTGGGGTATGACTGCGGGGACTTCACTGATGTACTAATGGACTCCAGTAGAGGAGAAACAGCTCCAGGTTAGTGTATGGGTGCAATCTGGACCTCTGATGATCAGACAGTTTAAGCACCATAACTAAGGTCCCTTGGAGGATATGTGTGTGTGTGTGTGTGTGTGTGTGGGTGTGTTGTGACTAATGGATTTTAGCTACCTGGAGAGGTGTGATAGCCTCAGGTTAGTATATGATAGGTATTCTGCAAATGAAAACGTATAGTGTGAGGTGATGACCATCTGTTTTTTTTTTTTTTCCTTTTTTCTGTTCTGTTATTTTTCTAAAACTCTCTTTCACTGCACAGCTAGTGCTAATAAACCAAAACATCACAACATTGTACTGTGTACTTTTTTAAACTGGGAAGATTGTACCATTAGTTGCAAGCAAATGTTAATTTATTCCTGAACATTATATTATGGTTTTTACGATATCATTTTTTCTTGGTCGTAGCTAGAACAAGATGAGACAGAATCTTTTTTTTTTTTTTTCTTTCTTCTATTATGTACATGGTGGTGTGGTTATGTTTTGTGGAAAAAGTCAGTGCATTTTGATTTTGGATTATGAAAAACTGGAATTATTTTTATTGTTTCATAGTAAATCACACTGATAGGCTTTTTAACTGATACACCCTCTAACTGATCATCAGCACATCCCTAATAGGAAAGGACGGAAATATCTACGTCTATAAGCAGGTCGGTGTTTTGTTGAACGTTCTGTTCTCTCCCTCCATTAAAACAATCTGATGTGGCTTGGATGATGGACAGAGTGTGAGCGAGAAGGAGATGAGAAGAGCTGCTCAGAGAGACTGGTTATTCTAAGATCAGTGGAAAACAGAACAGACAAGCAGTGAGGATGGAGAGAAGGAAGAAAGCAGGGAGAAGGAGTTAGAGCTAGGGAATATCTGCAATATATTACTGTTCTCTTGAAATGGTTCTTTTGCTCTACTCAGTGTTGATGATACATATTGTCATGATGATGACTGGTGTCTGTGTTGTACATGTTTTAATTCCACTTTTCGTGATAGTTTTAGTAGCCACTCTTTACAACCGTCATGAGAAGAAAAGCATCTCAGAATGCACAAACAGAACACACATCAGTCCGGTATACTGTCAGTGTCTTGTTCTCGGCTGACAGGAGCAGAACCCGATGTGGTCTTCCGCCATTGTAGCTCATCTGCCTAACGTTTCAACGTGTTGTGCGTTCTGAGATGCTTTTCTGCTCACCACGGTTGTAAAGAGTTGTTGTTCGAGTTACTGTACCCTTCCAGTCTGGCCATTCTCCTCTGACCGCTCATCTCCGCCTGCGGAATCGCTGCTCACTGAAAGTTTTTCACACCGTTCTCTTGTGTCTGGAAAATCCCAGGACTGGATAACTGCACGAATGAACAGGTGGAAAAGTATTCCTATTAAAGCGGTGTGTTTTTCCCTTGTGCTCAAGCTTTTTTTTTTTTTTTTTTCGGGGGAAATGTGACATTTGCATTGACTTGCCCTTTAGCATTTGCAGAAAGGCAGATCAGCCCTTCAGGTTAGTGTTAAGCTTATTATATTACAGTTACTCTATTATGTATTATGTATTATGTATATAGAGCTGCTTTCGACTCGGCTGTTGGAACTGCTGGGCATTTGGGACCTCACCCTGATGCCCAGATGCCTGTGGCTCGGTCAGTGCCATTTAGGGAATAAATTTGAATGAGGGAAGAGAGGAGAGATGGGGCGAGAGTGAGATGAATGAACATCAAACAGATAAGGCAGTCCCCTTACCTCCTTTTTCTTTTCCTCCCCCTCGTTTTAGGCTGAGAGATGGAGGGGTCTAAAGTAGGGCAGAGAGAGTGTGTGTGTGTGTTTGGGAGTGGTGTGTGTTTGGGGGTGGTGTGTGTGGATTATATGAAGGTCTCTGGGCAGAACTGAGCAGCATGTGGCAGAGCTTTGGGATTCGCCTGCTGGCTAGTTTGCTAATTACACACACACACACACACACACACACACACACAGAGGGACACACACATAGGGACAAACACACAGGGACGTGGGTCACCACTATAAAGCCTTGTCGGGTTTGCCAAAGCACATGCTTAGGTTTAATTATGCATGAGTGTGTGTGTGTGTGTGTGTGTGTGTGTGTGTGTGTGTGTGTGTGTGTATGCTGCACATGCACTCACATTACTTTAAACAGGGGTTAAGTGCTCCCAAGCCCTCTGTGCTGGCAAATCCTGTGTATAATTTACTTTACTATTCTCCCAACTGCTTCCTACTTTCTTCTGTCATTTACACAGAGAGTGTGTGTGTGTGTGTGTGTAGAGGGGGTGTGTCTGTAGGAATTCTGTGTCTGTAGGCCCATGTTTTTTGGAGAGGGATGTGTTTGCACCGGAGATCAGATTTAAAGCCGATTAGGCACTTGGCACCTAGAAGAAGAGTATGAATGGATTTGATTTTATATACATCTATCTATTTATACTGGGGCGGGAAATAGAGAGCTGGATGATTGACAGGTCAGTGCTTATAGATCGGACCTGTGAGGGATGGTCCAATCAAAGCTCCTAGGTCTAATATAACCTTGACTCAAGTGCTGCTTATGATGGGATTATGGGAGAGGCAGGGATAGAGGGAGGGTGGGAAAGAAAGAGGAACGAAACACAAAACACAAGTGCCTGTGTTTTGGTAGTGTGTTAAAAGGGCACCAGATGGCATTTCTGTTACCCCCCTTCCTCAAATCCCCCGTTCCCCCCTGGACCAAGTGTCGGTCAAACGAGGTGAACTTCCTGTCTTTGTTTCACACTTTTATTCCAAAAACAGCTGCTTCATTTCATTAATTGGTACCAATGCAGTAGGGGTGTGTGATGTAGCCAAATACTAATATCGTGCGATTTTCAATACGATTTCGTACAATAAACGTCACCTTAGATGCTTTTTTTTTTTTTTTTTACGCAAATGGGATACCAAAGTGGGAGGGTCTCAATCTGTTCTCCATCGTGGGTGTTCCTCAGTTGACGAATGACTTTGGCTCAGTGCTAATTACCAACGTTAGTCTGAGCACAGTGTAGTATTAGTTCTCATATTGAGTTAGCTAGCTAATAAGAAATCGTATCGTTAGTTATGATGCGGATAGATCTTATTCTGGAAAAGTGTTAGTATCCACAAAGCACTTCCTTAATCCTCCATCTTCTGACCTATCCTAGGCTTTCGAGAAATTTCTGTTTTGCCCAAACAGATCTTTAAACACACACACACATTTAGCTAGTTAAATTAGCTAGCTAAGACAAACACGGAATACTATCAGCACTGCCTCGTTTCTGCCACTGCCTAATTTCCTCAACTGCCTCATTTCTACTACTGACTTATTTTTTAACCCCACCCTATTTCTGTCTCATTTATACCATTGCCTCGTTTCTGTCACTGCCTCGTTTCTGCCATTGCTTCTTTCCTATTGTCTTGTTTCTACCATTGCTTCTTGCCTCCCATTGCTTCATCTATATCCCTGCCTCTTTTCTTCCTTTGGCCTGTTTCTGCCACTGTCTTTCCTCTTTCCTGCTGTCTCTTTATTACTAGTGCCTTGTTTATTCCACTGTCTAGTTTCTACCACTGCCTCATTTCTACCTTCCCGTTTCTACCCCTGTTTCAAATCTCCCTTCATTTCTACTTTCTCGTTTTGACCACTGCCTCATTTCTACCTTCCTATTTCTACCACTGCTTTATTTTTTTGCCTTCATGTTTGTACCGCTGCCTTACTTCTACCTTATTTCTACCACTGCTTCATGTCTGCCTTCCTCTTTCTACCTCTGCTTCAAATCTTCATTTCTACCTTAACGTTTCGACCACTGCCTCATTTTTCCTCCTCGTTTCGACCACTGCCTCATTTCTACCTTAATGTTTCGACCACTGCCTCATTTTTCCTCCTTGTTTCGACCACTGCCTCATTTCTACCTTAACGTTTCGACCACTGCCTCATTTCTACCTTAATGTTTCGACCACTGCCTCATTTTTCTTCCTCGTTTTGACCACTGCCTCATTTCTACCTTAACGTTTCGACCACTGCCTTATTTTTCCTCCTCGTTTCGACCACTGCCTCATTTCTACCTTAACGTTTCGACCACTGCCTCATTTCTACCTTAATGTTTCGACCACTGCCTCATTTTTCCTCCTCGTTTCTACCACCGCCTCATTTCTACCTTAACGTTTCGACCACTGCCTCATTTCTACCTTAATGTTTCGACCACTGCCTCATTTTTCTTCCTCGTTTTGACCACTGCCTCATTTCTACCTTAACGTTTCGACCACTGCCTTATTTTTCCTCCTCGTTTCGACCACTGCCTCATTTCTACCTTAACGTTTCGACCACTGCCTTATTTTTCCTCCTTGTTTCTACCACTGCCTCATTTCTACCTTCACATTTCTACCACTGCCTCATTTCTACCTTCACATTTCTACCACTGCCTCATTTCTACCTAAACATTTCTACCACTGCCTCAATTTTCCTCCTCGTTTCTACCACTGCCTCATTTCTACCTTAACGTTTCTACCATTGCCTCATTTCTACCTTAACGTTTCTACCACTGCCTCAATTCTACTGGTTGTTTTGTTACCCCCGATGTCTCCACTGTTGCCTTCCACTGATGCCTTATTTTTTATTTGCCTCCTTTCCGGCAATATACCAGCCTTCACCTCCTCGGGTTTCTGCAAAACAGCAACAAACCCAACCTTTATTTTAATATGAGCAATTTAATTAATTTAATATAGACAAAATGTCCTCAAAATTGTATTAATAATATCTAATATTGCTCATTAACTGACACTCATCATTTTACGTGATTAAGAATATTGGCCCGAGGGCAATGTGCAATATGCTTGTGTGTGTGTGTGTGTGTGTGTGTGTGTGTGTGTGTGTATATCATATGCTTTGTTTGTGTTTATGAGTTCGCTGGGGGAGTTTGGTCCTTTGTGTGTATGTGTGTGTGTGTGTGTGTGTGTCATATGCTTTGTTTGTGTTTATGAGTTTGTTGTGGGAGTATAGTCCTTACTATGTGTTGTTGTGTGTGTGTGTGTGCGTGTGTATATCATATGCTTTGTTTGGGTTTATGAGTTTGCTGGGGGAGTGTGGTCCTTTGTGTGTGTGTGTGTGTGTGTGTGTGTGTGTGTAGTACTGCCACACTTGACATAAAAAGACATCAGTTCAGAGATTTCTTTTGTCTGTGTTTGTTATTCCTTTAAGGCTCTTTTAATATTCTGCGTGTGTATCAGTGCGAGGCTCTCCCCTCACCCACTTTGAGTTGGCACTGTGTTTGTTATGCCACCCTGCTGTCCCCGATCTAAAGACTACGAGCTGTGTGTGTGTGTGTGTGTGTATACACGTGTGTACTTGCAGTGTAATACTATGTGTGTCTGACCTAAATATTCTGGCTCCTTGTTTTAAGGATCTTTCTCTAGGATTTGAGGCTACACACATGCACACACACACACACACACACCACACCACACATAAACACACTTCTGGCCAGAATGTACTAGAATGTAGAATTGACTGTTTGTGTGTGTGTATGTGAGTGTGTTTGTTTGTTTGGGGGGTCCTCTAACTGCTTTTATGTCTTAATTGAAGTTCTCCAGTTTGGCTTATCACAGTCCATGGTGTGTGTGTGTGTGTGTGTGTGTGTGTGTGTGTGTGTGTGTCAGGCTTCAGGCTTCAGACTTCAGAGGGCTAATGGGGAATGCCTTTTAGGAGTGTGTGTGTGTGTCTGTGTGTGTGTCAGGCTTCAGACTTCAGAGGGCTAATGGGGAATGCCTTTCAGGATTGTGTGTGTGTGTGTGTGTGTGTGTGTTAAGGGGTTTCCTTGCTGCCTGAAGCATGTTGCATGATTTAAGTCCCTCCTGCTGTGTCTGTCTCCTTCTCTGTCTGTTACAGGACATTTTTAAACCCATTTTTTTTTTTACTGATTTGATCAGCCGAGCCCTGATCCTTCGCTCCTCTCTCTCCGTCTCTCCTCTCATGTTGAAGGGTCACTCGTCTTTGTTTCCCACTGACAGGTGCATTGTGGGTAGTTCATGCCCACATGCCGACCGGGCTCTCCTTAACTCAGTGGAACAGCAGCACTCGTTCACACGTTCCATTCATCCTCTTCCCCCCATCACTACGGGGTCAGTGATCATGGCGAGGCTGGTTGCCACGGGAACAGTGGAAAGAGCAAAAGAAAGCAGTACAGCGTGTTCGTTCCTTCATCCACACGTTCCCTTCGTTTGTCCTTTTGCACAGCTGCGATCTCTCTCACTTCTCTCAGTTTCTGTTATTCCGTTCATCCTCTCTTCCTCACCCTCATCCTCTTCTCATTTCTCTTCTCTCCTGGTCTTCTCTTCTCTTCTTTCTCTTCTCCTCCTCTTTCTCTCTTTTCATCTTCCATATTCCCATTTTCTGTCTTCTTTTTTCCTCTTCCACTTGCTTCTATCTGTGCTGTGCTCTTCTCTCAATTCTCCTTTCTTTTTCTCCTTTCCCATCCTTTCTTCTCCTCTCCTTCCCCTTTCTCCTGTCCTCCCCTTCATTCTCCTCTCCTCTCCTCCTTTTTTTTCCTCCTCTCATCCCCTTTCTCCTCTCCTCTCCTCCATTTTCCTCTCATCTTCTCCCTTTTCCTCTTCTCCTTTCTTCTTTCCACTCCTCTCTTCCTTTTCTCCTTTTCTCCTATCTCATCTCCTCTCCTCCTTTCTCCTCCTCTCTTCTCCTCTCCTCTCCTCTCCTCCATTTCCTCCTCTCTTTGTCTTTAAGTTTAATAAATTCACTCACATAGGGGTGAATAATTGCAATCTAGACCCTACATAGTGCACTATATGCCCTGGAACTCCATTTGAGATTCAGCCATAGACTATAAGTCACTTTCTTAAATATTTGCATGTAATAGCACTTTTAGAATTTTGAATATGTAAATATAATATCATTTTGAATAGCATTAGAACAGAGACATTTGTTCTGCCAGCCTGTATGTGTGTGTGTGTGTGTTTCTCTGGTGGATCCTGTAACAGTAAAGGCATGACCTCGGATCGATGGACAGATGTTCAGAGGCCGGAACTGATCTGATTCCACTTCCTTGGACTGAAGTTTGTGGTTGTGTTTGTGTTTGAAGTCACTTTGAATGACGCCGACTCCTACAGTAAACCACAAGCTCTTTACTGTGTACATCAGAAGAGAGAAAGATCAAGACTGTGTGTGTGTGTGTGTGTGTGTGTGTGTGTGAGAGAGTGAGAGAGTGAGAGAGAGAGAGACAGAGAGAGATGGGGGAGAAGTATTAGCATAGAGCTTACATCCCAGAGGGGCTCAGGGCTAATGTAGTCTGCTGTGTGTGTGTGTGTGTGTGTGTGTGTGTGTGTGTGTGTGTGTGTGTGTGTGTGTGGGGCTGCCTGTAGTGAAACACTCTCATGTGATGTTTCCGCTCCCACATCCTTCTTTTTGTCTTTTTTTTTTTTTTTTTTTTTTTTTTTTTTTTTTTTTTTTTTAATAAAAATTGACTTCATATGAAAATGAGTCAGTGTGTGAGAGCAGAAAGCAAGTGAATGACTGAGAGAGGGGCATTGAGCTGAAGCGAGAATGAATAAGTGTTTGGAGTGAGTGAGCAAGAGAAAGAGGGAGAGAGAGAGAGGGAGGGAGAGAAAGGGAGGTTAGAGGGGAGGAGCGCTTTCTTTCCCTTAGCAACGGTCGCCAGCTAGCGCACTCGAGTGTGTGTGCTCGTGTGTGAATGAGAGCAAGCATATACACACACTCGGCCCTTCCCTTCCCATCTCCTCCATCCTCGCTCGCAGCTTCCCTCCATCCCTGAGCGCACGAAACGAGGAGCGAGGGTTAGTAAAACAGAGCGAGGGAAGGAGGGATTGTGAAGCCCTGGAGGAGTCAGCGGGAGGAGAAATGGAGCGCCTGAGCTCTCACGGGCTGCCCAGGCTCTCCTGGATCGACACACTCTACAGCAGTACGTACCGACACTTCCTTCCTATCTCTCTCTCTCTCTCTCTCTCTCTCTCTCTCTCTATCTCTATCTCTCTCTCTCTATCTCTATCTCTCTCCCTTCATCCTTCATATTCCATCAATCTTTATCTCTCTCTGTCTGTCAATTTCTCATTATCTCTCCCCATGATACTCTGTTTTAGTGGTGCTGAGTGATGTCTGATTGTGTTAGTCAAAACTGTAAGCAGTAGGTGTGTGTGTGTGTGTGTGGAGTTTGGACGGTTCTAAAGATTTGATGTCACGCAGACTCGGTATTGTCATAATGACATAAACGCATCTTTTTTTTTTTAACATATGAAGTTAATGAGGATATAATGATAAATTGTGTTGTAATGTAACCCAATTTCCTCAGGTAAAGTGACGTGACGTGAAAGTTACGATATTACATCAATATTACGAAATTTCAACATCATTGTACACTTTTTTTAGTACGTCACGTGTCAGTGCCATCGTTACTCACTGAAACATGTAACAGATCGTAAAAATGGACGTTCATACAAATCGTTTGTCTCCATTTCCTCGTTAAATATACATTTTTTTGCGTAACATGACTTCTTTGACAATGTGGTGCCACAATTCGTTACTATTTTTAAGCAAAACTAACATTTCAGGACATTCTGAAGTGTTTTATTGCTCTTACACGACAGCAATTTTTCAATTATTTGTTTGTTTATTTATTAAAGGACAAAAAAAACCCTTTTTTTTAATAATTGCTTATAGCTGTGTTTAATGTTGTGGAACCTCTGCGAAACAAGTTAGCTTCTGTTATCACGTTCGTTATAGTAGCTATAAACTTTATCTTGAAGTTAATAAGACGAAAAAAGCGTAAAGTTTACACGTAAAGTTACAGCTTTATCTCTGACTGTTACGAAACACTGACACTGGAGACTTCACGAGCTTCACCAAACGTAGCGTAAATAAACGTCTCCCACAGAAAACGTCACCTATAGAAACAATAACGTATCCGAGCAAGCGCGATTTGTACATATTATATTTGGCGCTGCTGTTATGGAAAATGAACAACGTTGTGACCAATCAGATTCGAGAATTCAGCAACGCTGTTATATAAATAAAGTTACAAAACAGACGTTTGCTGTAATCAATGTGTTTTCCACAATGTTTTTAAAATTTCTAAGAGTTTGTATTATTTGTAAAAAAATAAAAAAATAAAAATAATACTCAAATACGATCAGAATTGTGATGACAAGGAATTGCAACATGAAATCCGAATGCTAGGCGTTTGTAAAAATATCACGTAATTCTAAACACTGATGCGTAACACACATTAAGAAAATGGCAGGTATCACAATATGATATTTATGCCCAATCGTCCACCTCTAGTGTGTGTGTTTGTGTGTGTGTGAGTGTGTATCTGTTGATTATAATATTGATATAATGATGTTGAACTATCATATCTCTTATCGATGCTTTATTCTTCATCCGGCTCTCGGAGTAAAGTCATCATCGCTCATTTTTTCCGATCTCTCTGCGGGGAATATAGCGCGTCTTAGCGTTCCCATTAATAAGCACCGCTCTGTTTACTGCTGCCGATTGTCACATGACCTAATTTATGGCTTCTTCTGGGTATGATCCGAGTTCGCATTGGTGTAAAGGACTTATTTAAAGATCTGTAATGGTGCAGAAAGGTACAAAGCATTCCGGAAAGGGATAGAGATAGGAAAACTGAAGCGGGGGTGGGGGGGGGGAGAGGAAAGCAGTTAACCAGGGATGCGCTAATCCTTTATAAACACTCCTCCCTCTGCCCAATTTCACACCACCACTTCAGTGTGTGTGTGTGTGTGTGTGTGTGTGTGTGTTTAGATGTGTGAGAGAGCTGAGACTGGTTTAATGCATATAAAGAAGGAGGTTTCCCAACAGACGTTAATAAAGGCGCCTCCCCCAACGACCTCAGGTTTAAATCCCCACATATTGTGTAGAGCCCAATTTTCACGACGGCTTAAACCTTCAATCGCAGTTCGGGATATAGTCAAGATTACTGCATCCTGTTACAGATAACATGGACTTATCTCATTAACAGTGAGCACAGTGAAATATAATTATTGACGAAACGTGACTAAAGCAAGGGTAGCATTTATGCTTGAAGAGTTGGAAGACTCCTCATTTGGGTTTACATCCCTGTCAGTCATGTCATAGACACGCCCATGTGTTTACGGCAAGCATGGCGGAATCCAGAATGGTCAGATACTACAGTAGAAAGGGGAAAAAACACACAATATGATCATGCTACATATGGAAGAGATCTATTTTATCAAATATGTCTCGAAAAATATCGAAGTTAACAGCTTATTTGATGCTCCATTGATCCAGGTCGTTAAAAATTGGGTAAATTTCCAAACTTGCTCTCGTTCTAGACATTGTATACTCACTATGCTAGTTCATTTGGTGTGCTTATGGCTAATTCTATCATAACGGTTTTGCGTATGTTAACGTGGATAAGAAAACAAAGTGTAAACAAAGTGATGTAATGTTTTTGTAGTTCAGTGCACAACCGCTAGACTCCAAATTCCACCCACTGCACCTTTAACTGTGTTTAGTACTGCTGATATTTATAATGCAGTGTGTACAGTGCTGATTGTGTTGTGTGTGTGTGTTCTGTCATGAGCCGGATTAGTGTTATATAACTAAGCAAATGAGTTTATTTGTCTAGCAAATCAGACAGAGACCATGAAATGGTAAATAAATATGGAGGCGTGACCAGTGTCTGTCCGTCCAACTGAAAAGTGATTTGGCTTCACTGCCTTCCAGTTCTAATGAAGAAGGCGTGGTCTCTGTACCTGTCAGTCTCAGCGAAGGAGGCGTGGTCTCTATACTGATCAGTCCCAGTGAACGAGGGTGTGTGAGTGTTTTTGCTTGTGTGAACCTAACTGTATTACACGGCAAACAGGGTTTATAAGTAAAAAAAAATACTGTTTGTTTTCCTCTGAGTAAAATATCAATCTTAATAAACTTCATCAGTTGCATTACTTCATCTCGGTAAAGTCTCCCACACCACTTTCCCCCTCTCTCGCCATCAGCAGCTTCTCACACGAGCGATAATTGGCTGAAAGCACATTAACACAGCCATTATTGTGATAACAGCAACCTCTATTACTGTTAACCTATTTTTGTTCGGCACCGACCCCGAGGTGAGACCTTTCCATAAAACACTAATCCTCTGAAATATTTATGGATGATTTATTAAATATTAAGCGGCTTTCATGCTTAATAAAGGAGAAGCTTTTGGATGCTGTGCTGTATCAGAGGCGAGTGCTATTGATATCTATAGTAACCTGCAGAAATGTGTTTCTGTCTGCCTGTGAGCACAGAATTTATTACTGTTCGTGCAGAAATAATATATTTTTATTTACCTGTGTGGAATTTGTGCGTCTAAGGAAAGAGTATCTATCTTATATAATCTCATCTTTTCACGTCTGTATGTGTGTGGATGCTGAGCCAGATATGTGTGTAATAATATGACACTTCGTCATCAAACCATTCAGAGAGCCGTTGTGGATGAGGGCGGGGTCATCCTGGAAGAGACCTTGCCCAGCGGAATAGAAATGTTTGATCATATGATTAGTCAGAAGAACGCTATATTGATTTGCTGTAACGCTTTAGTCTAAGGGGACTGGTGGAGCAACAACAACAATAATAATAACACCCACAGCAACAACAACAATAATAATAATAGCAACACCTACAGCAACATCAAAAGCAATAATAATAGCAGCAACAATAATAGCAATAATAACACCTACAGCAACAACAATAACAATAATAATAATAATAATAATAATAATAGCAACAACAGTAATAACAGCAGAAACAATAATACCAATAATAACAGCAACAACAACAGTAATAAAAACTGCTACAGCAACAATAACAGCAACAACAATAATAACAGCAACAACAATAATAATAATAGCAGCTACAGCAACAATAATAACAGCAACAACAATAATAACAGCTATAGTAACAACAACAATAATAGCAACAGCAGCAACAATAACAGCTACAGCAACAGTAACAATAATAACAGCAACAACAATAGTAACAGCTATAGCAGCAACAACGGCAACAATAATAATGGCTACAGCAGCAGCAGCAACAACAATAATAACAGCAGCAACAACAACAATAATAAAAGCAACAGCAGCAACAATAAGAGCAACAACAATAATAATAACAGCATCAACAATAACAGCTACAGCAGCAGCAATAATAATAATAGCAACAGCAACAATAATAACAGCAACAACAATAATAACAGCTATAGCAACAACAATAATAACAATAATAACAGCTACAGCAGCAGCAGCGACAACAATAATAACAGCAGCAACAACAACAATAATAAAAGCAACAGCAGCAACAATAATAATAACAATAATAACAGCAACAACAATAATAATAATAGCAACAGCAACAATAATAACAGCAACAACAATAATAACAACTATAGCAACAGCAACAACAACAATAATAACAGCTACAGCAGCAACAATAATAACAATAATAACAGCTACAGCAGCAGCAGCGACAACAATAATAACAGCAGCAACAACAACAATAATAAAAGCAACATCAGCAACACAATAATGACATTAACAACGCTAATAACAGTAACAGCAAGAACAATAATAATAACAACAGCAACAGCAATAATAATAGCAACAATAACAACAATAATAATAATAACAGCAGCAAAAAAACAACGAAAATACTAATTTAAAATATCAATATATTATAAACAAACACTAATTCTCATAAGGTCTTAGCAACTGATGTCTTTTCTACCTTTCTGATTGTTTGAGAGTTTTGTTTGAAGAAGTTTGCGTAAAGACTTGGAGATAAACAAGATATTCTTGCGGGGGTCTCTGGATAAAGGTCTGTGATTGGTCAGTTGCAATGTCAGTCAAATCAGTATGTAGAGCCAGAGATACAGAGGTGCAGTGATGCAGGTTTTTTTTTAGTTTTAGTGTTTTGAGTATTGTGCTTGTACGCCTTATACATGATGTAATGTGTTTGCTTCAAACTTTAAACAGACTCTTTTGAGAGCTTTCTGTTGTGTGTGTGTGTGTGTGTGTGGGCAGCCATAATATACACTCTTATCAGTCCCACTGGTATTTCATCCTTCACTCGCTTTGTGCCATGTTCAAGTTCTCCTCTCTCTTCTTCTCTGTAACTATAGAAACGGGTACAGAAAGTACTCTTGGTGTACATCTCGTTTAAGCACAAACAGAATTTATTTAAAAAAAAAAAAAACAAACAAACAAACATAGAAGCATCAGATATAGCTGGGTTCGAGATCAGTTTCAAGCACCGAGAAAGAGAGAGAGCGGGAACGAAAGGACAAGTGCAGAGGTGGCTGATGGCGTTTATGTAACAGCCGAGGCTTTGGAAAGATTTATCGAGGGGGTTCACCGAGTGCACGAGTGAGCAGTGAGGGAGAGTTTGAGCGTTTTCGCTGTTAGCGTGGGTGTGTGTAAGATGCAGTAGCACCTGCCTGCGTCGCATTTTATCATTATTGTTCTGCAGTGCAGCAGCCTGGCTCTCCAGAACCGATCAGGAGAAATGACCGAAGAACACGTACATCGATAGACTCAAGTCACTTGTATTTCTACTGTTTAGAAGCTCCCGAAGTGCCTTGACATGCATTTCTAACTCCAGCCTTTGAGCTTTGAGGATGTGCAGTAATAATAATAATCATGTTAGTGGACAGACACCAATTACACTATAATTTGGTGATGTGTATAATTACCCCAGATGGTGTATTTTATAAACCGTTCAAATATATTAGGATGAATAATAGTAATGCAATAATAACAATAATAATACTTAACCAAAGGCCTAGGAATATTTAGATACCTTTATCCTCCTCCAGAATGCGAGATCTATGAATATGCATGATTATGCAAATTAGAATGCCCACACCCTCCCACGTGTGATCCCAGCTCCACCTCTTAGCCCCCCGCCTTACCTACGGCTGTTCTGCTAAGGGGAAATACAGTGTATGTACGTGTGAACCTCGGACTGGCTCAAACACCAAAAAGATGACGTCAGACCAAAATCAGACATTTCTGAAGTCTCGATTTGCACAGCGTGTGGGTTCTGGCCCTGAAAAGTTTCAGGTTACCACGTCATCCTCTTTGCATATCAGTTCAAAAATCAATATGATCAAAATCAGTTATAAAGTCAGATGCCGTGGTACTTTAACACGGAGTTTATAATGAAGTGATTTTCAAAATTTCAAAAAATTGTAATAGAGCTAACAACAATAATAGTAACAGTAACGACAATAATAATACCAATAGCAATGGTAATAATAATAATTATTATAATTATAATAATTATTATTATTCATTTGTATAGCATCTTTTATACATAAACTGCAGCATGAAATGTTTCCCAAGGAAATGAAACACAATTAAAGAGGCGTGTCTAATAAATATTAATAATAATAAGAGGAAGAAGAAGTAAGGATATGATTGTAGCAGCAGTAATAAGATAGAAATATAATAATTAACAATAGCAAGAGAAACAGCAAAAATAAGAGTAAATGAAAACAGAAGAAATTATAAAATTTTAATTAAAATTAATTTAAAAATAATTCATAGAGTTAATCAAAAATTACTGATATTCTCATGTACAGGAATTAGTGCTTTGTAATAGAGAGGTCTTTTATGGAAAAAATCTTTTGAATTTTATGAAATTATTATTTTTTTTTTTTCCTGAGTTTGTACGGTTGGGATTTTCTACTGATGATTTAATCTTACATCACAAGTCCTGCAAAACTCCCAGAGTCTGTTTCATTTTTAAAATAAAATATTGTTTAGCTTCTTAAAATGCGCTATCGATGACAAAATGTTCATCTCGCTCACTCGGGCCCTAGTAGATAGTCGTGTACGGATATAGAATTTGCGCATTTGTGCATAAAAAAACCTGAATGGAATCATAAAAGTGTCGAGCTGAGACAGGAAAGTATTTGTTTTTGGTGTATTAATAAGAAGATGGATTTGCTGAAGACATGCTGATGTGTTTCTGTTGATTTAAGAAGGTGTAACGTGAAACAAAACTGGAGAGTGCTGATGTAGGAGTGTGTGTCGAGGTGTGTCTTGTTGTGAGTGTGTAGCTACTTGTTAAATCCTGAAGGTTTACTGTATATGATGACTACCATTTCCTGTCACATGACTTTATATTGACAATTATCAGCCAGGCGACGGCTAGTTATCGTCAAGTTCATGATGTCAAGTGTAGTTAATCATTAGAGGAAATTTGACTCTAGAGTGCGGGAGGTGTGTGTGTGTGTGTGTGTGTGTGAGAGAGAGAGAGAGAGAGAGAGAGAGAGAGAGTGTGTGTGTGTGTGTGTGTGTGAGCTTGTCTGAGCCTGTTTGCTTCAGGTTGCTGTTTAAGGGTCCTTTGTCCACAGGGGCTCATTTGGCTGTATTATGTATGTGTGTGTGTGTGTGTGTCCTGTCCTGCCCTGCCCTGCCCTACCCTCCTTTGGCTTGTAACCGAGGTCTTCTTACCCTCCGCTCATGGACTTAACCAATCACAGACCCCACACACCACATGCCAGCCAATAGGAGCGCTCATGTGTTTGCATTTTATCAGGAAGTTGGGCGGTGATTAAGCATTCAGACCAGTAGAGTGGAAGTGATGGAGGGATGGAGGGATGAAAGGAGAGGAGAGGTGTGGCAAGTTTGGGATCCATTAGTAAGAGCCTGAGTGGAGCTCTTCTCACAGTGCAAATGGTTAAACGCATCTCTGTCTCTCTTGTTTTCTCTTTAATTGCTCCCTTATTTCTATTCTCTTTTACCTTGTGATTCACTGTTTTATCAGAATTTCACTCTTTTTTTTGCTTTTCTTTCCTTCTGTGGGAGTGAATTGTGGCTATAAATCTAAAACGAGTCGAAGAACCAGCCACTTGGAAATAAATTTGGGGCAGAAGTCACTGAAGGGGTAATTATTTAGACCCTGATTGAGGAACAGTATATTTTGATGCAGTATCAGTACTTTGTGGCTAAGAAAGCGTATATATTCCAGTCTTTCTTTTTCCCCTGTGGATTTATGGCCCAGTAGATTTGCGTTTTGGGCTCAATACCTGTACTTTTTTGAGCTCTGCTTGAGAAAAAGTACCTTTTTGGACCAGTAACTGTACCTTTTTAGTGTCTGAATGAAGAATGGTACATTTTGGCCCAGGAATACTACATTTGCGGAATGGTATCAGTCTGTTTTTGGTCTCTGATTTAGGAACTTTGTGGCTCAGTAAATGTACCCTTTTGGTCTCTGATTGAGGAGCAGAACCTTTTGGGTCTCTGATTGAGGAACGGTACCTTTTTGGCTCAGTAATTGTACCATTTTTGGTCTCTAATTGAGGAACAGTAACTTTTTGGCCCAGTAGCTGTACCCTTTTTGGTCTCTGATTGAGAAACACTAACTTTTTGGCCCAGTAACTATACCTCTTCGGTCTCTGATTGAGGATCAGTAACTGTACCTTTTTGGTCTCTGATTGAAGAACGGTACCTTTTTGGTCTCTTATTGAGGATCAGTAACTGTACCTTTTGGGTCTCTGATTGAAGAACGGTACCTTTTTGGTCTCTGATTGAGGAACAGTAACTTTTTGGCCCAATAACTGTACCCTTTTGTACCCTTTTGGTCGGTTGATGAATGGTACCTTTTTGGTGTCTGAGTGAGCAACAGTACATTTTTGGTACCATTCAAAAAGGTCATGAGTTATGTTTTAACGCACACCAGTGTGATCTGACCTTTCCGAGGAGTAGTGTACTTAAATCAGTACTGCTTTTCACACTTACTGTCTTGTGTGTGTGTGTGTGTGTGTGTGTGTGTGTGTATGTGTTTGTGATTTGCATAGGTCCAATATGTAGCATATTATATTATATTATAAATATTTATTGAGATCAACTTTAAAATGTCAGAAAAACATGGAATATCAAATCAGCCTGAACTGTCTGAACCTTCTCCAAGGACTCATACTTCCCTCAGTGTGAAATATGATTTTATTTTTAACATTCAGCTTTCAGCAGAATGACCTAAACATTGATCGACACGTCCATGACCAGCACTCGGGCTGATGATTCAGAGACAGAATGAGACAGTGTTAAGAAATGTTCTTAAATAATAATAACAATAATCTATTCAGTGTGACTCACTGGAGTGTTTTCTCTTACAGCGATTGGAAAAAAGAAATCTCTGTGTCAGAACTGCAGAACAAAATCTAACCGTTATCAAAGATTCTCGAACCTCCTGAACTGGTATCTCACTGATTTTAAATTACATTACTGGCTATTTTTCAGCTTTCAACACCAAAAGAGAGCTTGTTAGAGAAGGTGAAATGCAGTAATCCGTCACGCTGTAGGCTTAATCAGCTTAGCATTGTGTATAAATCAATGTTACTAATAATAAAAGGGCAGAAGGTGAGGGGTGAGGATAGTCATTTTCTATTCTATTCTATTCTTCACCAGTCTGAAACACGTTTGCTTCATTTTACACCAGGAGTAGCCTACTCTATAATGTAGTTAATGATATTTCAGTCTAATGCAATATCGACCATGTATATATAAATACTTACCCCGCTATATTGGTACATGGCCTGTTTTGGCGCAATTTATCTGTCAATATATAGCTGGGAATCTAACACAGTGTTCTAATTCTGTCACTTTTTAACAAAGTGCTTTCCAGTGACTGTGAACAGAAAAAAATGTTTATTTTGAGACACCAGTGAGACTTTCCCTGAATAGTCTGGCCTCTCTTGCGACATCGAATTCCTTGCTTTCAAAGAGCCGGTTGAGCTAATATGACTGAAAGGCAACAACAATGTCCTTTTAATGCTTAAAATGCATCTGAAATCAAAGCTTTTTGTACTTGTCCGTTTGTGCTATGGACAACAAGCTGGGGAAAAAAAGAGTTTTGGAGATTTTCAGTTTATAATTCATCACTTCCAGGAAAACATAAAAAAAATCATAAAGTTTTGATGATTCTTAACTAGTCACAACTTCAAGATCGTCCAAATAAACGCTCTCTAGAAACATTTTTATCCCGTCCCAGGAGGCGTGTCTTAATCTACAATCGTAGCTTGTTAGCTCGTTAACTCGTTAGTAGTAAACATGGTTTGTTGGTGTGTTTTTGGCTCGTCTTCACACACACTTCCATTTTCCAACCACTGCTTGGTTAAGCAAAAATGTTTGGCGTTCATTCGTTTTGAATTTGCACAAGGTTGCGAATATGTCACAGGTGCTTCTCAGAGGTGGTTTACGAACTTATTCTACCAATGCTGGAATATGTCGCTGAATTCGCAGTTCTGATCGAGAACACAATTCTGTCTTTGTTCACCATACTTAACATACTCCATCAATAAGAGTAAGTTAAAAAAACTCGTTAATCTCTTCAGTTCTCCATATTTAGCTAGCTCAAGCTACCAGGTATCAGGTTTGTTTTGATTCAGAATGGGTGTGGAGTATCTCGAACACTATTGGCTGATTTGGAAGTCAGTAGTGACTTTAAAATGACACCACCACGACTTCTTGTTTCAGAAGGAAATGCGTAAACATATGAAGTCGAATCACAGCTTAGAAGTTGTTTCATGGCTACTTTAAACATTAGTAAAGTAGAGTAGAATAGAGTTTTTAGCTATAAGATAAATTAAAGTGGTTGTTTTATTTCATAGTGGCTTTTTACCTTTCGACAAACTCTGAACAGATGAGACGGGTCTGTTTTGAATTTGCTGGGAGGAGAATATACGCGTCTTTCTTTGCTATTTGTCTTTAAATACTTTTATTTCTTGCCAGTGTTTTTGTTATTTTTGAAAACAAGATAATTGTACACTGAGGGTGCTTTCCCATATAGTGTTTAGTCTGTTTGAATCAAAACCTTTTTGTTTACCCCTCAGTATGGTTTGTTTTGGCTGGTGAGAACACAGCAATTAGCTAGTAATTTACTGAACGCCAGCCTCGTTCTCCACACTCAGGTGATTTTTGAAAAGTCTGTGCGCACTTGGAAAATATTCATTCACTTTCTTTCCATTGATGTACTGACCAGTATGTTTGACCAATGAAAGAATGAGTTTTCTGAGTAGGTTTTCAGATGCAAACTTTCCTCAGCCAACATTGTTTTTTGTGTTTCATTATGTGCGTTGTGAGATTTCGCTGTGACCACTTGTGGTTTTGTGTGTATTTGGACAGGAGATGGGATTTCCTATTTGTGGCTCCAGGGTCAGGTACCCTCATGCTAGTTTTTCATCCATGTTGTTGTTCTTGCTGTGAGTTTCAAGAAATTCGTACGTAAACCTGTATACGTACGTGGCTTGAAATTAGAGTTCATACTGCAGATTTGAGCTGCATGTATGAGCAAAGTCTAAATGATCAAGTAACGTATAACTGTTCTCTTTTGGCCATTTGAACATGCCATTCTTCACCTCTTTAGCGTTAATGCTCACCTCAGTCCATCATGCGTATCTGTTCAATTCTCTGCCCCAGGCTGGCCCACTTTACTTAACTCATCAAACTGGCATTCCTGTTGACTGCCTGCCATGTTTTCCCATTTGTGTAATTAGCCTAATTAAATCCAGCTAATGAAAAGCTTTCAATACGCCAGCTTTCCACTCAGCTCACTGTTTAGCAGGAGGAGAATAAATCAGATCTTATGAAACCGTCCGTTCATTATTGTGACCCATTGTGTCTGTGCTGGTTCATAATTAAAAACCTAATCACAGTTGGGATAGCGTCGGTAATGAGTTTGTGTCAATTTTGTACGTCATGTAAATTGGTGAATTGATACAGGCTTGGAAGAATAAAGGATTGCTAATCGAGGTTCGTCTTACTTGTCTTTCGCAGCTGAGTAAAGAATCTTTCCGACTCTGATACGTTTAATACACATCATTCCGCTGTTGCCGTGGGCTAATTGGGCCGTGTAGGTCGTGCAGCGTTGTTGCCATGGTAACAGTGTGGGCTAGGTGGGCGCACAGATTGATAGAGGCATCACTTATCGCTCCTCAGAGTATTTCTCCTGCTATTCTCCTGATACCTGTGAGCATGCGAATAATTTTAACTGCAGTCAGGAAAGCAGCTGATGGAATTACGTGAGGAACAAAGCTTCATACTTTTATCCATTTATAGTTACATTTAATAACGTGAGAAACACGTTAGTTCCTGTTATCACTTACATTATAGTAGCTATAAACATATAAATGTCACACTTTTGAAGTTCATTGCTGACCCTGGGGATTCCTTCCATAATTGTTAAATAGATGTCTCCTTACAAAAATATTCCCCATACAACCAATTTTTTTTTAGGTTTTGCTTAGTTTAGTTCCACTAAACAAAATGTTTATTGTTATTCTTGAATTGCGTGAAACATCCACCGTACAAGTTGTTACTATAGAAACAATAACGTATTTGACTTAGCCCGTTCATATAAATCTGTGATTTGCTTTAAATCTTGCACTACATCATAGTCCTGCTGTACTAGAAAATTAATCAACACCTTCTGAACAATCAGTTTAGAGAATTTCAACAGCGTTGTCATATTAATAATGATATGGGTGAGTAATATCCTTCAGCTCAAACTTTTTCTTCTCTTCCGCATTCTGTTGACCTTTTGAGGAAAAAAATGCTTCACTCCATCCTCAAACTGATTTATTGTGATTATTGAGATTGCTGAAGCAGAATCTCTGCCTGTCTCGCTCTCATTTTCTCACTCCCTAGAGGAGGGTGAAATTCCTCGCCAGTTTAACTGTACGTGGTAACGCATCTTCCTCTGTTATCATGCAACTAAGGGTGCATTCTCAACCCGATTTTCCAATTTTTAATCAAGTTGTTGACATTATTTTTAATTTTTTGAAATATAGTCAAAACACACTGAACAGCAGGACACACTCCTGAACTGACCTAACACTCTACCTGGCATGCCCATCCATGAATAATGGAAAAAAAAAAAAGCACTAGCATAATTTAAAGTTGTTTTTGACTTTATTGAGCATTGAAGGCAGATAATCATAATTATGCAATTTAATAGTGGTTAGAGAAATATCTGGATGCAAGACCAGAGCCAGGAGTTACTAAAATAATTAGATACCCCAGTATCTGTAGATATCTTCACAGACAAGGAATTCTTCCAGATTTTGTGTTTAAAGTCTGTGACATTCTATATGATTCTTGAGCTGTGATATATCTGTCATATATGGGTAAAAAAATTTATGCCCCTTTTACCTGTAGTCTGTCATGAGGACTTGGCAGTGAAAATGCATTTACCATTGGTTTCACTGGGAACTTTGCTTCAACTGACCATGAGCATCAATGCTTGCTGTAATGTTTTGGATAACAAACAATGCTGGAGTTGTGATGGAACGTATTTCAGCCATGGCTATGCCTCAACCAATCAGAGAAAGTCTGGCCGAAGTTTCAGTCATTCGCTAAACTAATTAACTAATTAACTCACAGTACAATTCAGCGCTAAGTATCTATAAGAGCAGCTCACTGTGAGTGTCAGCTTGGCACAATGAACAAAAATTATAGCACAAAATACATACATTTTATGGACTCCAGAAATACCTCGTGAACATAGCCTAAATGTCTTTATCAGTTTTGAATGCTGATCAGTGAGTAAACAAAACTTCGCCTTGTTCCATATTGGATTTTTTTTTTTGCAATGACTGGTTGAATTGCAGACTTGTCAAATGTCCCATGTTGTCAAATTTTGGACCACCAGTGTAATACGATTACAGAGCAGCTTTATTACTGTTTATTTCCTGAGCTTGTGCTCAGTATTAGCTGATTATTAGAAGTATTAGTGCTGATACTAATAACAAAGGGCTTTGTTCTAGTTGTTTCTGTGTTTAACCTCTGAACTGATGACCTGATCAATGATAGAGTGGAGTTATCACTCTGACGTTGATTATTTTCTGACAACATCAAGTGTTTTATTCATCTTGTACCATAGCCAATGTTGTGCCAAAGCTACAATTTTTTTTATTCGTTAAAGAACGTCATACTCATCATACTTATTATACGTTTCTAACTAGTTTCTATAGCAGTTATGAATAGTTGTTCCCTCAGTTAATAAGACAAAAATAAATGTAGCTTGTTATGTTACCAAGAAACAACAAACTCCTCCGTCCTGAAGGCGGAAAACTTGGCTACCTCTGACTGTTACAAAGCACTGACACTGGAGACTCCTTCCAGAAATACTAAACATCGCTTACAGAAAACATCAACATATCAAAAATTACACGTTTTTTGACCAGATTTCATTTGTCTTTGCTAAAAAAAGGGAATAACAATTGAACACAAAGACATGAAACATCTAGTTATATATTGGTTTAGTTGTACAAACACTGTAGGGTCTGTCTTATTTCTGCTTTAGACAAGCAATGCTCTTCTGGCAGATGCTGCTTCTGTAATGCGTTTCTAGCACTGACATTTACACGCAGCCTGTTTTCCTCTAGCCTGGAACACGATGTCGTAGAGAAATTGAATCTGTATGGAGAGAAAAACACAAAGAAATGGACCTCTCTACACACAGATCTCTGTATTAATCTAATTCAGCACTAGAATATTTCCCCTTGTATTTCCTCCTGGAAAACAAGACCACTTGGTGCCTGTGATGAAATTTTTTTTTATTTATTTTTATTTAATTAAAAAAAATATATATATTTCAATTAATTTATATTTTATTTAAAAAAAAATTTTATATTTATTTATTTATTTTTAAAATTTTTATTTAATTTTTTTCCTTGGGTGTATGTATGATGAGAGGAAAATGTGATGTAAAAGACCGATTAAAAGATGTCTGTTTGTGTGTGTGTGTGTGTGTGTGTGTGTGTGTGTGTAGCAGGAGTCGAGTCTGCGATTATCAAGCGATTGCTAGATAGTGTCTCTAGGCGGGAGAAATAGATAAACGAAACCCTGCAGTATCCGGTGTTGTAGAAAAAAAACCCTGAAAATTGTTGACCCATTTTTAAAATATTCTCCCACCACAGTCACTTTTGAAGTTCGAAATTAAAAACATGACATGACGATGGGACTATTTTTTTTCCCCTTTTATCATTATTGCAGCAATCCACGAACTGCATTCTTTTCTGCTCACCACGGTTGTATAGAGTGGTTACTTGCGTTCCTGTAGCCTTCCTGTCAGCTCGAAGCAGTCTGGTCATTCTCCTGTCCTCTGACCTCTCTGACAACAAGGTGTTTCCGCCCACACGACTGTCGCTCACTGGATGTTTTTTGTTTTATGCACCATTCTGGATAAACTCCAGAAGATGAGCAGTTTCTGAAACCAAACCGTCTGGCACCAACAACCAATGCCGTGGTCGAAGATCACATTTTTTTCCCCCTCATTCTGATGTTTGAAGTGAACTTTAACAGAAGCTCTTGAACCTGCAGGATTTTATGCATTGCCCTACTGCCACATGATTGGCTGATCACATATTTACATTAATTGTATACATCATATATTCCAAGAAAGAGAGAGAGGGAGAGAAGCAGAGGGAAATGCATACATAAAACATAGCCCAAACTTCAGTTCCCTGTGTATCAGTTTTTTATATTTATATATAAACGCAGCAGATTGTTTTAGACAGAGCGGATAAGTGTTAACACTCTGTGGCAACAAACTTGACAAAAGACTATCAGTCCACTCCGTAATTCGCCTGTTTGACATTTTCTGATGCAATCCAAGTTGTCTTGTTGTTTGTGTTAATGTTTCTGTGATGTGTGCTTGTCGTGAGTGGGCGTTGTGAGGCGTTCTCTGCTGTTTTGGTTCTTTCTCTCATCTTTAAGAAGAACACAGATGGTGGGACTGGCGAGTTTGTCAACAGCCCTACGCCCACTTGCACTGCTCTCTCTCTCTCTCTCTCTCTCTCTCTCTCTCTCTCATACATGCCTCTTTTCTTTCTTTTAGACATGCTGTTTTCTTCTTATTAGTGTCTATCGTACGAGCTCTCTTCCTTTCTGCGCCTGTCGCTCCCTGATGACATCTCTGATGAGACCTCGTTGACCCGGTGTGGCTCACGAACAGATGAGACCCACCTCACACACTCGTAAATTCAGACTCACACACATGCACACCCCCCCATAACTAGGTGGGTATTAGAGGAGCCACCACTTCAAAAAGGGCAAAAAAGGAATAACACTGATCAAAGCTTCATGCCTGGTTCATTTCAAGGAGTGGTGAGGGACAGAGATAGAAAAAGAGAGGGGGAGAGAGAGATTAAGCAATGCATTTCTAGAATAGAAAATTGCTGAGGAAGGATATCACACTTTTGCAGGCATCTCTCTCTCTCTCTCTCTGACACACACACACACACACTCTTTCCATCCTGCTGCTGTTGAAATATAGTTCCCAGTTCCCAACTCCTGTCTTGTAGGTTGTGCATTTTTTCAGACTACAGCAGAAGACTAATAATACACACTAGAAGCTGTCTGTGTGGCCATAGCTTCTATCCCTATAGAGTCTATCTGCCTGTATACACACCACGTTTACATCATGACTGTACTCAAGCATCATGACTGTACTCTAGCATCATGACTTTACTCAAAACATCATGACTTCACTCAAACCATCATGAGTCCACTCAAACCATCATTACTATACTCACATCATGATTTTACTCAAACCATCATGAGTCCACTCAAAACATCATGAGTCCACTCAAAACATCATGACTTCACTCAAAACATCATGACTTCACTCAAACCATCATTACTATACTCACATCATGATTTTACTCAAACCATCATGAGTTCACTCAAGCATTATGACTTCACTCAAACCATCGTTACTATACTCACATCATGGTTTCACTCAAACCATCATGAGTTCACTCAAGCATTATGACTTCACTCAAACCATCGTTACTATACTCACATCATGGTTTCACTCAAACCATCATGACTTCACTCAAACCATCATGACTCACTCAAACCATCGTGACTCACTCAAACCATCGTTACTATACTCACATCATGGTTTCACTCAAACCATGACTCACTCAAACCATCATGA